>NW_016908444.1:2051330-2061177 GCF_001483705.2 Eufriesea mexicana | reverse complement strand
CTCTTCCGACGACGCCATTACTCGCCGTCTTATCTCGTCCCGGTAATTGTTTCCGAGTCTTCGAACCTCGCGCAGGAGTTACTCCGTTGCGTACGTTGCTACTGAAATTACGCGACTTTTCCTTCGATTAATCTGTTTGCCTGCCAAGTCGAGCTGCCCTTGCAGCGAGTCACCTTGCCATCGATATTCTCGTCACATGTTCGATTAATCGGTGCATGTTTCTACGGCTAACCGCATCTTAGAATGTCGCGTTGTCCGCCAGGTACCTCCGTTTCCCCGCCATTTTCCGATACTCTTGCGTTTCCTTTGTGATCTTAAGTTTCATCGTTGGAAAATGGCGACGAAGATCGAAGCAATTTATTTCATTTCCTCGATTTTCAACGGGATAAATCTCCTTATTTCGTGGGATAGACTCGTGTATAGGGGTGTCAGTTTCACTCCAAGGGTTTTCGGGTGGAGATTCGCTCGGGATGCTATATCTGCTCCGAGTGGTTCGCGACTCGAAGACGGATAGACGTTTCTTGGCATCGAGCAATCACGCTAATCGATGCAAGTCCGAATGGAGATTCGCGTCGGACAAAGCTGTTTCAGAGGAAGCTCGAACGTTGCTTCCCTGTTTCCGATCAAAAGCGTCTTCCTGTTTGACTGAGGTTAGGTCGTACGAGTGTCCAAACGACTAACGTTGCACAGCTTTGTAGAGATTTCGCGTTATTTTACCGCTTATTATTTAATTCGTTCAACTTCAGGTATATATTCCTAATTTGTGTAATATCGATTAGCCTCACGACACGCGTCGATGATTCGATACTAACCTCGTGATAACATGTCTTATGATTTCGTGTTGTTCTCCCGCTTATTATTCAGTTCGTTCAATTCCAACTATAGGCACAATAAACATCTATAAATCTCATTAAATTATTCATTTATTAATAAATCCATGGGAACATAAATATATATACATGTATGTATTCAAACAATCAATGATCTTATGTAATCAATAATACACACTTAAATAATAATAATAACAATAAAATAAATATAATTGTATAGCTAACAAATATAAAATTTTATTGAAAATCTTATATATAAATTTTTTAATATTTATTTACTTTGTTTAATTTAATAAATTATTATAGCTCGTTAATTAAATTTGTTTGTATAAAAAATTTATTCGTATGATTTTGAATATATAAAAATTTTGTTATAGATTACGATTAAAATTTTCAATTGTATTGACATTTTCAACTAATATCGTGGTGAGCTAACATTTTTGCATATATTTGTAATATCGTGTAATATCAATGAGCCTCACGCACGCGTTGATGATTCGATACTAACCTTGTGATAACATGTTTCATGACTTCGTGTTGTTTTACCGCTTATTATTCAATTCGTTGAATTCCAACTATATATTTATAATATCGTGTAATGTCGATTATTCGATACTAACTTTATGATAACATGCTTAACATTTTACTCCATATTTTTATACGATATTCCAAATTTCGAACGTGAAAATAATTTAAAAAAAATCGCCACATTTAAGGAGAAAATTGAAATTTTCACAGCTTCTGGTAAATACCTCGTTAAAGAGTTTCAACTTTTCGAAATTGTGTTTACGAGATGGGGAAATAGTTTAGTGTCATCTGAAATAGATTTTCCCCTTAATTTAATTTTCCACTTGCGCGACATTCGTGTCGGGCAAGCAGCGAAATACTATCCAGCATCGTCATCGTTATTCATATCCACGTCCTCTGCACGTCGCAGCCCGTGGGACTCGTGTCAATTCCTGAATGATCCACAAGACCAGAAACTGCTCTGTCCATTTCACCCGAACACGAGCTATTTCTATTCGTGATTCAAAGCCAGAAGCAAAGGTCATGCCCCGCGGAAGCACGCGAAATAGGCCGTGCACGATCGCGTGTTAACACGAGCTTTAAAGATCACACGTTCTGTGAGCGAGCTTTGGTCGGTTCCATGGCGTTTCCGTTTACTCGCGCGTGCAATCGAATCGAAAGGAATTTCGTTGCGTTCGCGACCAAGGGTTTAATATCGTGCTTTTTCCCAAGATACCAGACCGGACAGCTTCCATTTGTCGTTGGAAAGAAAAGCTCTGTGCGTGGTGCAGTTTCATTTGCCTAAAGACCCATCCCAGAGCAAAGCGAATCGTTTTTCCACGCGTTGGTTAAATATAGGAGCGCAACTCGATCGAGTTACAGGGATCCGAGCTGTTTTGGCAACGGGCGGCAGGGAGGGGGAGCAAATTGTTTGGATTTGCATGTACATACGCGAAATTGAATATATTCGCGATTGTTAGGCTCCGGATACAAAAACCGAAACCTACGCGTTATTCGAAACGTACACGGTTTACCCAAAAATTACTTACTCGGTGACCAAAAATCGTTTACAAAGAATTCTCCGTGCGGACGAGGCGGAACGCGAGAGGACAAAGCTTCGACCGGGCAGAAAAAACATTTGATTCGAGTGCAAACTTTTGGAATTAAATTACGAACTTTCATGGATACCGAGGATTTAAATACTTATTCAAATGCTAAAACGTGTGGGACTCGAATCCACCGTGAAATTTCGATTTTAACGTGCACACGCGAGACTATATATGATATATGCATATTCGCGATAGTTATGCATCGCATACAGAAGCTGTACAAAAGACACGAAACTCCCGTGGTATTTGAAGATCCGACGACTCGATGTGCTTCGAAATGATATACACGGTGACCGAAAATCGGTCGCAAAGAATTCTTCGCGTACAGAGAAAGCGAGGCGCGAAAGGTAAAGGGTTTCCGAACGAAATTAAAAATTTTTCCGGCAACTGGGAAGAGGAAAGAGTCCTAGGACGACGAGCCTAAATGAAAGGCGAGCGGAAACGGCAGAATTCTACGAAAGCGCAAACAAATTGCAGCCGCTGTGGTATCCTCGAGGAGGAAATATCCCCGGCATTTCGTTGGAGGTCGACGTCGCCCCGTGAATTAATTAGACGTCCACGTTCGGACCTATTAAGAAATATTTCACGTGTCGCGCGGAATTCGAGCGGGCAGCGCACAAAAGAGGAAGGAAGTATCACTTTAAGCTCGAACCGCGGCGCGGCGCGTGGTTAATCCGCCTCGTGAATACGTGTCAAGGCTCCTTTTTCTCTGTCCACCCATTGTTTTCTCTTTCCCCCCTATTTTTTCCCTCCATGCCTGCAAATTATCACTTATGAATGCACTTAGCGCGGGAGACTCGCGGACCTTTGCAATTTTTCTTCCGCCCCGCGTTTTCAAAGGGTGGTCCTGTTCTTCTTGGTTCGCCTTCGAACCAGAGGAATGTAGGGAATATGCTAGAAATAGCGGATGAGGAAGGGACATCGCAGCATCGCGGTAGTAAAATTCGAGAATTTCGGTTTAATTAAGGAGATATGCGTTGTCGAAGCGAGATCGACGAATACCAGTTGGCAGACTGTGCAAATGTTTGAGGGATTCGCGCTTCAAATAATCGCAGCCCCGTTATTCCACTTGGTTTCTTGGTTTTTGGAAGTGGCAGGATGCTTGGGAAATCCGTGAAGTATCTTATCCGTTCTTATTTAATTTCCAGCGCTGTTTTTAAAGTCGATGTAATATTACAGGTGTCGAAGATTCAGCTAGAATTTTCAAATTTAATCTTCCTTTTCTAAAATTATATTTATCGAAACCTGTTGAGAGTTTTCACAATTTTCTTATTAAGTATTTGTCGTTCTTATTTAATTTCCAGGGCTGTTTTTAGAGTCGATGTAATATTACAGAAAAAGCACAGGTATTGAAGAATCAGCCAGAATTTTCAAATTTAATCTTCCTTTTCTAAAATTATATTTATTGAACCCTATTGAGGATTTGCGCAATTTTCTTATTAGATACTTGTCGCTCTTATTTAATTTCTAGTGCTGTTTTAAAATCGATGTAATATTACAGGTGTCGAAGATTCAGCTAGAATCTTGAAATTTAATCTTCTTTTTCTAAAATTATATTTATTGAACCCTGTTGAGGGTTTTCACAATTTTCTTATTAGGTATTTGTCGTTCTTATTTAATTTCCAGGGCTGTTTTTAGAATCGATGTCATATTACAAGAAGGAGCACAGGTGTCGAAGAATCAACTAGAATCTTCAGATTTAATCTTCCTTTCCTAAAATTATATTTATTGAACACTGTTAAGGGGTTTCACAATTTTCCTATCAGGTATTTCTTGTTCCTCTTTCAATTTATGGATTCTAATTTTTACGTGAATACTTTTCCTTTCAATTATTTTTTCCCAGCGTCCAAAATTGTAAAACGAAATATTCTTCTAACTTCTGTAGGGGGGTTGTATTCTCTCATCTTTGTCGAAGTCAGCTTGTTCCAGGTATCCTTGATGTGTCGTTGGTGCTAGAAGGGACGGAAGGAAGAGGAAGGGATGCGTTTCGTCTTGGGCCTGCTAGTGGACTCATCAGTAAGACTACCTAGCAGGCCCTGCCTTAGACGGGGATACTATTAGAAAATTTTGGAAATTGTATATAGAACAATCGGGGAGTTTTACGAGAGAGTCCTCGAACCTGCTTGAAGTCGGAATCCATTTACTGACGAGGGTGAGAATAGTGGTCCCCACACATGAAACTTCCTAGATGTCTATATTTTGAAATAGCAATGGACATTTCCAGAGTTTTCTTGTATATTTGAGCCCTTCCCTCCCCTTTTCTTCAATTTATGGCTCCCTCTACATCCCCAAAGTCCTACATCCTAAAGGGACCATAGCAACACGTGACGCCATAGGGTGCCGGTCCAAGCGTTAGCAACACCCTTGTTGTTCCTCCAGATTCTGCGATGCATCGTAGGAAGAGTTTCTTTCACGGTTAAATTAGCAACAACGATTCACGTCGCGTCTTAACTCGGTCCTTAATAATTCCAGTCGTTTCGTTTCGCAAGCAGCTCGGTGTCGCGAAATCGCGACACGGAGGGACACGTCCGGTGGCTCGTGTCCGCATACTGATACGGGAATTAACTTCTAACGCTTGCACGCGGCTCGCTGGATTAAGATTGATGATTAAATAGCGCGAACGTCGGCTATTGTTACGGTACGGAGCAGAGACGACACGGTTGTCCATTATTCACGATGAACGCGGGGCCGAAGACGCCGCGACGCCGCCCGCAGTTCCCTTCGCATTCGCGTCATACTTCCTGACATTTGACATGTAGCCGACCGGTTAATTTCGGACGGGTCAATGCGTGGCTATTCGCGGAGGAAATCGGCGGAAGGAGGATCGGTTCGATCGGTCGGTCACTTTATTTAGACCCGTCAAATTGGGACGCGTCGAGTCCACTTTGTTAACGCCGTCCTATTTGTCCACCTGCCGAGCCGTCCGCCTAATCGCGCTTTGATTTACGCGTTTCGTCGTTCCACGGGCTTTTTATCTCGTCCCGATTTTGATGGATGCTTCGAGGTCTCGATGATTGCAGGGTGGTAGAACGAAGGGGATTATTTTTCCTGCTTCGGATCAATGAAACTCGTGATGGGAATTTTATGAGAGAGGAATAAGAAGCTTCATGGACAGAAAGATGATAGGATTATGGGTATTTTCTTTTTCTTTCTTCTTTTTTTTCTTTTTTTATTTTGAGAGAGAAGTTTTAATCCCTGGATTTTCGGACATCGTGTCTTCGAGTGCGATTCGTCGGAAGTGGATAATTGCGTGCAGCAAGTAGCACGAAACGCCAAATATACTCTAGACCGTAAAGGATTAGCACCATAGATCTCTCGCTGAACGTACACATTCAGCTCGTGGCGCACGAATAATTCACTTTTATAGCCGCGCTATTTCCAACGGTTTAATAAAGAAGATTAAAAACAACCTCAATAACATCTTCATATAGATCACGGTCTCGAACGTAAAGTAAACAAAAATATCGTAGAAATAAATAATTGTGCCTGTGAATCACCCTTTGTCGTCGAGATCAATTCCTCGGTTAATCGTTTATAATCCTCGCCTCATCTACCTACCTTTTTATTTTTACATCAGTGATTGATTTTTAGTACCTCGAACGAGGAAACTCGATTGATCTCGATTCTCGAAATATCGTGTTTGAATTTCTGGGGATATTTAATTACGGGGGAAACTAGGATTTAATTGTGAGAAACGTTTAATAATTAGTCCCTGCGAGTATTCAATTCGCTGTGCAATTACAGAAGCTTTTAGGTTTATTCAAATCTTGGTACACGGTAAATACAACATAACGCAATGTGATATAGAAGGACTCGTAGTTTCATCGTTGCAAAATTAAGGAAATTAAATACAGGTGAAAAAGGGACCAAAGAATCTTATATATCAAAAAATGGAGCAAGAAGAAATATAGAAAAATTAATTACACATATACCACAAGTCACTTAGTAAAATCGAATACAAAATTTGGAATCAAAAATTCAAAAATTTAAAAATAGTTGCTTAAGTCGCGTTAACCCTTTGCACCCGAGAAGCGCCCTTCATTCGCCATTTGTTAAAATTTCAAAGTTCGATATTCCGAAATCAAATAATTCTACGTGTTAATTATCATACGATTTCTTATTTTTTTTTTTTTAACTCTTATCCTTCTTTGGCTAAAAAATCGTCGAGTGCAAAGGGTTAATATAAGAGTGAGAACTTGAAGTCGCTACAAGGGGGTCTTGTAAAATATCCGATGAGTTTTCCTAGACTGCGGGGCCTTTTGAAATACGGGGCCGGGTTCCGGTTGCCTGGCACGGCCCTGCACGCGTCATACCCACGCATGCACCCTCCTCCGGCACCCCAATCTTAGACTCCACCCCTCCACTCTGGTCTCAGATATTCACATACACCCCTCGTCTCTGCTTCAACGCGTTCAACTACGCACCTATCCCAAAAAGAAAATGGGAAGACGCGAATAGGTAAAAATGGAGCCGCGGTCTCGCTAGCGTAATGGCTCTAATTCCGTTCAGAGGACGAGCACGGATGATCGAGTTAACTAACTCGAGCGGACTGGACGTGGTCCATTTGCAGTCGGCGGCCCTTCATTTAACAGCCTGGCGTTTCACCTTCGTTCCCGCGGACGCGAATAAATCCCGGCGTGCCCGCGGGATCGCGGCCACCCCGTTTCACCCCAAGGCGGACGTATTTATCACGGGGAACGCGACGCGAACAGGAGCTCGTCCGCCGCCATTCCCTTTGATACGTGCCAGCCACGATTCTTCGTTTTCGGTATTAATCCGCGTCGCTGGCCAGCGTTCTCGCGTCTCGCGCAAATTGCTACTTGCTCCGATATAACTTTCGCATCAGAGCGACTCAAAGGGACTTGACCGGCACGGGAAAGCGGAAAAATTCCGCGCAATTTCGCCGCGTTTCGCATCCATTCCCGCGATACTCCCATTTTCGTCGGTCTGGATCGTTTGCGTTCCCATTAGAGGGCTATTCGAAACGGAAGCCTTTCATCCGAACAGTCCCGTAATTATTACGGGATCGAATCGTAGAGGGTTCAATGGGCTCCACGAGATTCCACCGTTTGACACCGTTCGGGCCCAGAATTAAATTACGAAATTTCGAAAGGAAGCTTTGACGATAATTCACGCGTATCGCGAAGTTTCACGGCATAGAAGTAAATTTCGAGCGCTCACCAGCGTGCGCGGTATGGATAATGAAAATCCGATGGAACGTGCCGGTGCCGTTAACGATGATTACCGGTATTCTCGCGCCAGTCCGCGATATTTCCCTGGTTTGCAACGGGTTGGTACAAAAAATGGCGCGAAAGTCCGAAAATTTCAGCCTGCTTTTCATCCCCCGATGAGCTACCCTCGGAACAACGCGTCCTATTCGGCCTAATCTAAAATCTGCAGCGTGCTCGCTATGGCCCTGATTAGCGTTAAACAAATAGTTGGTCGAAAGCGAGAGTTCAAAAGCCTTTTGACGCGAAGACAAAGGCTCGTAAACGGGAGAACGGTAATAGTCATGAACGCGTCGATGAGAGCGGACACGTCTGGGTGGAAGTTGGCATACGTCGCGTGCGTAATTCACGTTCGAAAACGCGGCCGCTCGGTTCGTCGTCGTGGTTTCGTGGCAGGGTCGAGGCTGCCTCGAGGAGGTTGCTGGCCTGCCCGGTTGCATTCGTTGCGGTTAATAATATTCGCCGTGGATTATCGCTGGTCAGAGCACCGGGGGAATCGATCGCTCCTTCCCTCCTAGCTCCGCTCCTACTCCGGCGATTTATTACATATTCGCGCGGGAATTCGAAGCGGTTCCCTGCTTACAATCGCGCGCGGCCAGGCCGCTCGTTATCGGGACGAGTCGGTGAACTTCGATCGGCCAACGGTTTCCGATAAACAGCGCGGGGCCGCGTGGAAAATTGAAAAGGCGTGATACCGAAACGGTCCCGACGGTTTATTACGCGCGGGTATCGCTAAAAATATTATCGTTACACGCGCGCGCGTCATCCGCGGAGATCGACTTCTGCCAACGGTCGAGAAAATTCCGAGTATTCCAACTCGGCCTGGCCGATCAGGTCGCTCGCGGGGTGCCCGTTGCGAGTTCGTTTGCTCTTGCGGCATTTGGCCAGCGTTGTTTTGTCGTTGGTAAATTGCAAGCGTATATCGAGCGTGTTGTATCTTTCCGCGCCGCGGTGCCACGTTCGTAAGTGGGGACTCGGCGACTGGAAATAGATCGCGAGAATTCCATCGTCGTTGGGAAAAATTGAGAGAAGGAGCACGATTTTCGCGCCGAGCACGGAGATGTTCGCGGAAATTTAATAAATATGTTCACTCGCGTATAAGGAAAAGGAAAATAAAGGAAATAGATGGAGGTATATGTGTTTGTTGAAGTACTATAGATAGCTATGGCAGCGGGAAAAATAGGAAGCTTCGAACCAACTATATTACTAGTTTTGATATTAATCCTTTGCATTCGGCGATTTTTTCGTTACAGGAAAATAGTAATTCCAAGACTTTCTGCCATAAAGTCAATGATATTTTTAAAACGGTAAATAGGAAATTGCGTGCAAATTATTTTACTTCGATATTCCACGTATCGTTGGGTAATTGTAAATTTGATATATTAATTAACATCCATGTTTAGAATCTGATTAAATAGCGACTGAGAGGCGTCTCTCGAGTGCAAAGGGTTAACACTTTGATTGCCATTTTTATATGGTACGATCAAGGGGCTACCATAAAATTTCCAATTTTCTTACGATATAATGATGAATTATCAATATGGCAAAGAAACAAAAAGAAAATGGTACAAATTATTAATGTTTTCTATTAAAAATTCTCTATTCCTTTGCGTTCTTCAAATATTCAAAAATTGATTAGAATGAAACAAATATAGATTTAAAAAATTAATATCGCTGGACACTCATGATCACCATAACAGTCAACGTGTTTATCAATCTATTTTCCAAATTCTCTGTACCGCATCTTCGGTTGTTCCCCTAATTACCAAGCTAATAAATTAATTCCGGGAAATATAGACGTCCCGTCGGCGTCATGAAACCCTCAAGCTCCGGAAGATCCTTAATCTTCTTTCTATTTATTTACATTTTTCAAATTTTCAAAAAATGGTTGGAATAAAACAAATATAAATTTTAAAAATTAGTATCAACGAATACTGGTGATTACCATGACTTCACTGAGACAAGCATTGGTCACTGGTGACTACCATGGCAGTGAACGTGTTAAATGTTCTATTTTCCAAATTTTCTGTACCTTATCTTCGTTCGTTCCCCTAATTACCAAGCTAATAAATTAATTCCGGGAAATATAGACGTCCCGTCGGCGTCATGAAACCCTCTAGCTCCGGAAGATCCTTAATCTTCTTCTCCATACCGTTGACTTAACCGCGCTAGG
>NW_016908444.1:2046219-2051268 GCF_001483705.2 Eufriesea mexicana | reverse complement strand
AACGTGTTTATCAATCTATTTTCCAAATTCTCTGTACCGCATCTTCGGTTGTTCCCCTAATTACCAAGCTAATAAATTAATTCAGGGAAATATAGATATCCTGCCGGCGTCATGAAATCCTCAAACTCCGGAAGATCCTTAATCTTCTTTCTATTTATTTACATTTTTCAAATTTTCAAAAAATGGTTGGAATAAAACAAATATAAATTTTAAAAATTAGTATCAACGAATACTGGTGATTACCATGACTTCACTGAGACAAGCATTGGTCACTGGTGACTACCATGGCAGTGAACGTGTTAAATGTTCTATTTTCCAAATTTTCTGTACCTTATCTTCGTTCGTTCCCCTAATTACCAAGCTAATAAATTAATTCCGGGAAATATAGACGTCCCGTCGGCGTCATGAAACCCTCTAGCTCCGGAAGATCCTTAATCTTCTTCTCCATACCGTTGACTTAACCGCGCTAGGTCGCGAGGATACGGGCGCGATTGATCTGCTCGGTGCTCGATAATTCTAGAAATCCGCTGCGGGTACCAGTATCCCTCGACGAGTCGAAAAGGTGCATCGTGAAATTTCGGCACGGGCCACGAAGAATCGGTCGTTGAACGAGGCTAATGAAATTTCATCAACCGCCAGCAGCTGTAACTCCCAACATCGATATTAAACGATTCGTACGTTTCGGACACGCGTGAATGAAAAGTTAGATACGCCGGGGGTCGAAATTGCAGGGGAATTCTTGAAAATTGTCAAGCGACCGTGGCACGGGGTTGCGACCCTTTATACTCGCTGTGCGCGTTTCGCTGGCTAAAAGAATCTCGTGATTTCAGCGGGCCTCGGTTTGAACAGCGGGATCTTTTTCCCTTTTTTTTGTCCCCTTTGCTGCTTTATGAAATTTTTTTTCTACCCCTTTTTTCGGCGCGTGGATTCAATCTCCACACCCCTCTCTCGCGCTCGTTCTCCTTTTTTTAATATTCGCGGAAACGTATCGCAACGACTTCCGGTTTCGACTATGAAACTATGAAATGACGGAGCAATTAAAAGCTCGCGGTATTTCGAATATTCGCGATCATCTCGTTCCCTTTGACCCTCTCGTTCATGCTGCGAATATCGAGTCACGCGTGAAGAGTACAATGGAAATTACATTCCCGATTTCTACCGATATTTTAACAATTCTTTAAGCCCACCGCGTTCAAAAATTTCAAATATTACAGGAATACGAAAATCTAAAATTCGCGTATTTACTATAAAGCTTTAGGATTTATTATATGTAGAATATCATTTCCAAAGAAATTGCGAATCTATTGCTATTGCCAGCAAAAACAAATTGCAAAGCGATCAGTATTTTCTAGAAGCAAATGGAAAAGTTATTTTAATTAACAAAATTAAGTTGCGCTTAAAATTTCGTAGGCTCGTGATTCTTTTGGGGTTCATCTTTTATGTGTTTCATTTTCTATAGTAAAAGGCCGGTAAAATTATGGCGTTATCTCTCGTAAGACGTAGCAAAAGTACGTCTCGAATCTCGCAGGCGTATCGGGAGATCCCGAGATCCTCTTCATACTTAAATCGGCGTGTGCCGCAGCGGTTGGCCGCGTTCCAACGAAATTTCGCGTCGGCCACGTAAAAGCCGCGCCTTTTCCCATCGACGCGAAAATTCGAAAAAGGGACACGGAAGAATAAAAAAGCCTCCCGCTCTCGAAATATTCTTCCCACCAAATGTCTCCTATTTTTCCGCTCGCGACCGCCATTTTCCAACCAATCGGTGTACCCTCCACGCAATTTCTCGGTCCGGCGAGGGTTCTCGGGGATTTTCGCGGTTGTTCCGGGGGTTTCCACGAGTTTTCCGCGAATTTTTCCCGGAACGCGTGTGTCGATGAAATACGAAACATGCGGACGAGTGGCCGGCTAACGAGCGCGACCGCCCCCGCTGGGAATTTGGGGAACGCGCGATTTTCGGGCTCGCCCCGCGTGCTCTCATTATATATAACCGTTCGTCATCGGGCCGCGATGATTCACGTCCGAATCCCGGCACCGTTTTTAGATCGGGGATCCGTGCTCGCGGATCTCTGCGAGACCATCTGCGAGATAGAGAGCTGCTCGAAAATTGACCGTGAATCGCGGCGGCGGGGAGGAAATCGCGGGAACATGCAGGATGATGGCGTGCTTTCTGGGGTAGGGGTTACACGAAGTGGGGAATAATGCGGGGGTATAATACGAGGATGGAAATAACGTAGTATCGAAGGTGGAACGACGGCGGGAACGGTTTAGAAGCGGAGTAATAGCGGTTTACAGATGGGGATGGTGGATGGTGATCGCGGTAATGGAAAGTTTAGAAAATGGCGGCCGGCGATACGCAGTTAACGCGAATTCCCTGTATACGTAACCATATCTCGTCCACGTAGACTCGGGGCCGGGAAAATTGGTAAATCCTAGGTTTTACCGGGAAATCGTAAAATCATTTAGGTGCCGCAGAGGCGTGGTAAAAGTATGGAAAACGGTTTGCACCTATCTCAGACTACAAATCGTTTCCGTGGATATTGAGATTCAGGAACACTAATTGGTGGCGGTCTATTTTCGTTTCGACTAGATCTCATTTCTTAAAACAGGATTAAGTATAATACAATTCCTGTTTTAACATTTTTCTCAATTAGGTTTGCTCACCCCCTGCTTGGAGCTTTATTTTAATTGGTATTGGTATTGGTAAATTGCTACGTCTTTCTCGCGAAATTTTCTGTGAACTTTTAACACTTTGACATGGTGAAACCATAAGATTTATCAATTTTGGCGCTTTTAACCCTTTGCGCTCGACGATTTTGTGGATAAAGAGGGGTACGAGTTGACAAATTTTCTTCCCTAAGGCTATTTTTGATGATATTTTTTGAGTAGTAAATAAGAAATCGTATAATAATTAACACGTAGAATTATTCAATTTCGATACCTCGCACACAGTTGCATTATTTTAAATTTGTTATGTTAATTAATATCGAGCTTCGAAATTTTATCAAATGGTGATCTAGAGGCACCTCTCGAGTGCAATAGGTATGTACGGTTAGATTCGATCGGTGAAGAATAGTGCAGGGCTGAGGTAAAAATAGGTAGAAATTAGGCGATAAAGAGGTATACGAAGTAACCCCCTGTCATTTAGCACGGAGATATCGCCGTTGTTTATTCACGGTAATTAAAACGATTGTAAATCGTGCCGCGGTTTCTTCCAATAATCCTAAGTATTTACGACCATGAAACTAGTGGTTGGGAAGATCGTTCCAGGGAATGAGTATAATACCTTGCGCGAGTCTTCCGTTTCTCTGCCCGTCGATCGCGATACGGACAGTTTCCCAGCTGACCTTATCGTCCTTTCAATTGCGTTAATTAATTAATTTTAATTACTTTGCACGGTTCCGTGCATCGGCTGTGTGAAATAGAATTAATCGCGTTTTATCGGTGGAAGTCGAGCGGTAATCGAAGCGATTCGCGGGGAAACGCGAGCAATATCCAATCGCGGGGGATTAATCAGGAACGATATTCGATCTTTCCTGCGGATCGATCGATATTCCGCTTTTTCGCTCGGCGATCTGCTCCGAGCTTCGCCTCCGACTTCCCCAAGTTTCCATATTCGCGAACGCTCGAGGAGAGGAAAAACACGGAGGAAAAACAGCAGCCAGTAAATATATCCGTGACAAAAACGCTCGTTCCCGCTCTCCGCGATTTAGGTGGCGCCGGGGAAAATCGCTAAATCCCCGCGAGTCATTTATTGATCATAAACGAACGTTCGCGAACAGTCCGCTTTGTACTCTGCGCTCGGTCAGCGTCGTTAAAAATGCACTGGGCATGGGAAAAATGGAATAACCGTGGAAAATAGAAATGGGAATTTCGTTTGTGGAAAAGAAATAGAGAAGATCGAGTTTCTTGCCAAGGGTAGATACAGACAAATTTATAATAATTTACGTCTTGGGAACCGAATTATTTTAATTCGAACAAAAATCGATGAAAGGTACTTGAATTTCTTTATTATGTATTTAGCAAGCAATCTCGAAGCCTAATAAGGTATCGCGATCAAGATTACGAAGAAATTATTTTAGAAGATGGTCTCCTTTTTCGCATTATTTTTGCACATTCCTGTACCCCTGATCTATCGCAAATCCATTTCCATTTCGTGATACTAATGTAAAATAAGACGTATTCATTATAGCAACGATGGAATCGGCTTCATCGCGAATGACAAAATGGCGAAAGTCAAAGGGAAGACCAGCCAGCCCTAATCGACTAGCGAAAATTCGTTTGTGCGAAAGAAATCGAGGAGTTTGGGATTCTTGTCAATATAGATACAGAGAAATTTATAATAATTAACGTTTTGGGAACCGAGTTATTTTATTTCGAACAAAAATCGATGAAAGGTACTTGAATTTCTTTATTATGAATTTAGCAAGCAATCGCGATCAAGATTGCGAAGAAATTGATATTTTAGAAGATACCAGTATGGTCCCCTTTTTCGCATTATTTTTGCACATTCCTGTACCCCTGATCTATCGACAAATCCATTTCCACTTCGTGATATCAATGTAAAATAAGACGCATTCGCTATAGCAACGACGGAATTGAGTTCATCGCGAATGACAAAATGGCGAAAGTCAAAGGGAAGACCAGCCAGCCCTAATCGACTGTAGAGTAGCGAAAATTCGTTTGTGCAAAAGAAATCGAGGAGTTTGGGATTCTTGTCAATATAGATACAGAGAAATTTATAATAATCAACGTTTTGGGAACCGAGTTATTTTATTTCGAACAAAAATCGATGAAAGGTACTTGAATTTCTTTATTATGAATTTAGCAAGCAATCGCGATCAAGATTGCGAAGAAATTGTTATTTTAGAAGATACCAGTATGGTCCCCTTTTTCGCATTATTTTTGCACATTCCTGTACCCCTGATCTATCGACAAATCCATTTCCACTTCGTGATATCAATGTAAAATAAGACGCATTCGCTATAGCAACGACGGAATCGAGTTCATCGCGAATGACAAAATGGCGAAAGTCAAAGGGAAGACCAGCCA
>NW_016908444.1:1978862-2045837 GCF_001483705.2 Eufriesea mexicana | reverse complement strand
TAGCGAAAATTCGTTTGTGCGAAAGAAATCGAGGAGTTTGGGATTCTTGTCAATATAGATACAGAGAAATTTATAATAATTAACGTTTTGGGAACCGAGTTATTTTATTTCGAACAAAAATCGATGAAAGGTACTTGAATTTCTTTATTATGAATTTAGCAAGCAATCGCGATCAAGATTGCGAAGAAATTGTTATTTTAGAAGATACCAGTATGGTCCCCTTTTTCGCATTATTTTTGCACATTCCTGTACCCCTGATCTATCGACAAATCCATTTCCACTTCGTGATATCAATGTAAAATAAGACGCATTCGCTATAGCAACGACGGAATCGAGTTCATCGCGAATGACAAAATGGCGAAAGTCAAAGGGAAGACCAGCCAGCCCTAATCGACTGTAGAGTAGCGAAAATTCGTTTGTGCGAAAGAAATCGAGGAGTTTGGGATTCTTGTCAATATAGATACAGAGAAATTTATAATAATTAACGTTTTGGGAACCGAGTTATTTTATTTCGAACAAAAATCGATGAAAGGTACTTGAATTTCTTTATTATGAATTTAGCAAGCAATCGCGATCAAGATTGCGAAGAAATTGTTATTTTAGAAGATACCAGTATGGTCCCCTTTTTCGCATTATTTTTGCACATTCCTGTACCCCTGATCTATCGACAAATCCATTTCCACTTCGTGATATCAATGTAAAATAAGACGCATTCGCTATAGCAACGACGGAATTGAGTTCATCGCGAATGACAAAATGGCGAAAGTCAAAGGGAAGACCAGCCAGCCCTAATCGACTGTAGAGTAGCGAAAATTCGTTTGTGCAAAAGAAATCGAGGAGTTTGGGATTCTTGTCAATATAGATACAGAGAAATTTATAATAATCAACGTTTTGGGAACCGAGTTATTTTATTTCGAACAAAAATCGATGAAAGGTACTTGAATTTCTTTATTATGAATTTAGCAAGCAATCGCGATCAAGATTGCGAAGAAATTGTTATTTTAGAAGATACCAGTATGGTCCCCTTTTTCGCATTATTTTTGCACATTCCTGTACCCCTGATCTATCGACAAATCCATTTCCACTTCGTGATATCAATGTAAAATAAGACGCATTCGCTATAGCAACGACGGAATCGAGTTCATCGCGAATGACAAAATGGCGAAAGTCAAAGGGAAGACCAGCCACCCCTAATCGACTGTAGAGTGGCGAAAACAAGGCTGACTAAGGTGGAGCAGGAGTTGCTCGCCGCATTCGCGCCAGTTTAACTTTAGTTCGCCCTTCCAGACCGGCGTAACTTCGACGACGTACCCTGAGCTATAGTCGGCGAACTCTCGTCGGTCTGTCTGCGAAAAAGTTGCCGCTTCGAACCGCTACTTCGCGCTTCCAGGCGACTCCGAATTCCCCCTGCTGTCTCGTCTGCGAGAGAAATTCGTCGGCGGAGACTCTCCTCGAGAACTCGTCTTTTCTTCGATTCCGAGCCACCGCGCTCCGTCCTCCGGGGATTCGTAGGGTTTCTCGGATTAAAATAGGCAGACGTGCACCTCTCAGGCATTCGCGTCTGCGAGTAATTTAATCCTCGAACCCAAAAATAATCGACGTCTCCGCGGAAACATCCTCTCCTCGAAAAAGTGTCGCGACTTTCCCCGAATTTCCTCTCCCTTTCGCGCAAATTGTCCGCGATAAATTCCGACTCGCGTCTAGCCAAGGGAGAAAGACAAGAAGCAGGTGATGTCAGTCATAATTAAAAGGGGGAAAAAACGTGCAGACCTTGCACTTTAAAAAATTCAGCCTCGCTCTCTTCGCTCCTACAGCGGATCGATCCTGGCTGCGATATACTCCCGCAGTCTCTCTCTGACCGTCCCATGGTGGGCGTGAAAAATTCACAAAATTTCCCGTGCACGCGAACAGGGAGCTTATGGGACCGAGGAGGGAAGAGAGGGAGAGGGAAAAAAGGAAAGAAGCCGTCGTTGGACTTAATATACCCGGGCACAAGGAATTCTTTGTTGGCCCAGCGGACCGAACTTAATCTCCGGCGCATTGGAGGGAGAGAAAACGAAATAAAAGGAACACGGTTCTATCGCGAGGACGAATCATACTTCGTGTTCCCACGGGACGACGCCTAGCGTCGTATCGCTCGACTCGCTCCTGCAAGTGGAATTCCAGACGGAAAAGCCCCGCGACGTGTCGTCGCGGTGGCAATGTCGGTGCAGATATCGATCGGTCCGGGCTAGTCGCAGCTTCTCTTTAAGTCATCCGGGGCCCAGGACCACCCACGCGTCCGCCCCTGACGCTCTGCCGCCCACCCGCCCCGTCCTGCCCGTTCCACCCACGCAGCCTGCAGTTTCCATCCACCGAGGGCACCCTCGTCTCTCCTGCCTCTCTATCTCCCTCTCTCTCTCTCCTTTCCCAACCCTGTACCAACCCTCTTTTCTCGCTCCGTTTCGCGTCGTCTTCGCATTTTCGCTGTCACTCGATCTCCTCAAGGTTCCAACGTATCGACGCCACGGCCCTGCCAACCCTTTAGCCTCCGACTCTCCATTTTTCCACCCTGCACTCTGCATCGGCTCTCTCGATGACGCCTCGATGGTCATCCCTTTCTTCTCCCTCGTTTAGCGTCGTGGACACCGTGGTCCAGGCCGTGATTTATCGTTGCTTTACTTTCTTCTTCAATTTTTTCTGGCCGAGGTGAAAGAGTATCGCTGACGTGGTATACCGCAAATGGGATTTAGAGAGTAACGTTGTCCAGCTGTGGTCAAAGTAGGATCACGCTGACCTAGTCCAGCCGGTCACCTGGTGATCGAATTCGTCGAACTCGGTTTAGCATAACCCTACGACGATAATCTCCGATCGAACGGATCACACGGTAGAACTTGCTCCTCTCTCTGTACGTAATTTAGCCTGTCTCCTGGACCTCGTCGGATCTCCTCCGATAAGGAGCCGATCGATGAACCTGTCCTCCTGATCGTCCTCGCGGTTTTCGAACCGATCCTCGAATAATGGAGTCTCGCTATCGCCGGATCTCTTTGTTAATCTCTCGGACGACGTCTCGAGGGGCGATCTGTTATTCATATTGGCCTCCTTCTGTCCCGCCCACGCAGCCGGCGAACTGGTCCTGTTTCTGTTGCTCGAATCATCGTCCCAGCCTTCCCGAGGCTGGCTTTCCGCTCTCCGGGAACCGTCCTCGCGCCCAGACCCGCTGGCTTTGTCCCTTTGGGGAGCTAAGTGCCACTTGTCGCGAGTATTTTCGATGTTCAGCCGGGATCTTGACACCGTTCCTCGTCTGCGCAAGGCCTCGCGAATTTTCCTCGGCCCTTTGTTCATCCCTGTGCCAGTACACGCCTAGGATGTTTCGTTTGGCTTTGGAAATGTGCTTCTCCAGAGGAATACGATATTCCTCGATAGAGAATGACAGATCTCGACGAGAGTAACGGTAGATAGGTGGATTCTTGGATGGAAAGGAGATATCCTTTGCTAGGTTGGCCCATAGAGGCACTGAACCGCCTCTGACGGACGCAGATGGCGTTTGGATTCGGATTAGACGCTACTGCGTCGAATCGAATGGTACAACGCGTTGTTCTCAAGATAGGTTGGCACACATTGGCATTCCGTCCGTAAAGAAATTGGATCGGAACGTGAGAAAGAGCAGAGTATTGACGACGTGAATTTCGTGACTGTCGATTTTCCTGCGAGACAGAAATCGTGTCAGTTAGCGGACTACTTGAATTTTCATTGGAAGTTTCGAGTTTCGAGCTAGTTGCTTCGATCTGATCCCAAAGTTGGAATATGAAAGTGGCGAACTGGAGCCCGCGAATAACTGCTACTGTTCTTCGACGATGGTCTGAAGATTTTCTATCCAAGTTCTTCGTCCGCTCTACGTCGGAAGTCTTTGAGGCCACCTAACCTAGATTCCCGTCTTCTCTCTACGTATTCTCAGGCACTGAACTCTCGAACAAACGTCCCGACGTATAAATACCACCGGTTTCTTTGAGTCACCTACCTCTCAGGGACTTTGACCACGGAACAGTGGCAATTACTCCTCGACCAACGTCTAGAATTCCTAGAATCGGGGGACCAGGTGGTAAGAAATATCGTTTATCGATCGTGCGAGATCCACGACGGTTAGATGGTACGGTAAAGGTAAGAAATAACCAACGGACCAGCCTCTATGACCGCAGTCAGCGTTTTCGCATTTCCACGAGCTTTCCCACCCCGCGTTCCTCGCAGAAGCCACGAGTATCGATCTCTCAGCCTCGTATACGAAATCTCCCTTGCCCCTCCGCATCGGTGTGCCTCGTTCATTATAGTTGTTCCACCGAGGCGGGCGGAGGGGGCAGTGGATGTCAGGAAGGGAGAAGAAAGGGTGGAAGAGTTGAGAACGTGGAACGGAAACGGAGGGATCGCGTTCGTCTGCGGACGCGCTCGAAGATAATGACAGAGGTCATCCGCGAGGCTATCTGCTCTCTGCTCCCAAATGATGCCTTTTCCAGCTGCGCCGCGCCGAGGAAAGTTTATTCACTCGGTTCGCCGTTAACGGGAATAGCTCTCGATATCGACTGTAGATGAATTGCCGAGATAAAGCTGCAGATATTTGAACATTTTTCTCAGGAATATCTGCTGCTAGGTTGGTCTCCCGTTGCGTTGCAAACCCGTGGCTTTTGGGTCCTTCGGAATTATTCAGGCAATTCGTGTCGATAGGAAATCGGGTTTGTAATAGCATATATGAATATATTAATCGTAACATTGAAAGACCTCGAGCTATTTACCGACACTCGTCCGTGATATTTAGCCTTTGAAATATTAATAGATGTATCGAAGAATTGATTATATCGCTAAAAAATTCGTAAAACCGAAAATTTATAAAATTCAACATTTTATTCTTATATAGGCACTTCCATTCGGTGTGCATGGATCCTAGCAGATGTAAATTTTATCCGAAATTGTAACGATCTATTTACCATCACTTGCCTATGATATTTGGCCTTTCAAATATTAATAGATGTATCGAAGGAAATTCATGAAATTGAAAATTCGTAAAATTACACATTTTATTCTTATATAGGCACTTCAATTCGGTGTGTATGGATCCTATCAGATGTAAATTTTAACCAAACTTATAACAATGTATTTACCGACACTCGTCCATGATATTTGGCCTTTGAAACATTAATAGATGTGCCGAAGAATCGCTTATATCGCTAGAAAATTCATAAAACCGAAAATTCATAAATGTCAATTATTGTGGTTCTTTGTGGTATACTAAGAGACAGTGTTGTGATTCATAGAACAGAATTTGCTGTCACAGAATACTTTAAGAAAACGGCTTATACATTATATCATAACACTCGAGACACACTGGCGGTCAAAGACAAAGCAACACACTTAATATGCAAATAAAAGAAGGACTCGGTGATAATACAAGCTAATTGTAAGGATGCTAATTATCGTAGGGATTGCTATATCATCGACATTAAAATTAAACATTTTATTCTTATATAGACATTTCGATTCGGTGTGCATGGACCCTACCAGCTGTAAATTTTAATCGACTCCGTAACAATCTATTTACCGACAATCGTTCATGATACATAGTCTTTGAAACATTAATAGATATATCCAAGTATTAATTATATCAATAGAAAATTTATGAAACGGAAAATTTATAAAATTCAACATTTTATTCTTATATTGGTACTTCGATTCGGTGTGCATGGACCCTACCAGCTGTAAATTTTAATCGAACCTGTAACGATTATCAAGATTATCGATTCGACATGCAAATAAAAATTGCGTAATAAAAATTGAGAAACCGGCCATTGGTGCAGTGTCGTTCACCTATGAGGCCCACGGATGAGCCGAGTCCCTTTGCGCCGCAATCGCAATTCGATTTGTCACGGATAAAAGCCGGAACGGTCGCAGACCATCTGCGAAGGTCGCTGCAGGATCGCTAGAATAAATATACCCGAATGTAAAAGAGGCGTCGTAAAAATTGAACGATAAAACCCGGGCATTGCTCAAAAGCTCTCGGCAAATTAAGTCTCTCGAACTATAACCTTAATGCGATCCTTCCGCAACAGAGGCACGCCGGCTTCAATTCATGTCCCCTTATAAATCTCTCGGGAATTTTTATTTATCCGGGACTGAAAAGAATCGCGGACCGAGAGGAAGAAAGGGAGAAAAAGATAGAGAAAAATAGCTTAATTTAACCAACGTCGTTTCACTCGTTTCAAAAGCGGAGACTTCGCGGAGACAAAATTATTTTTCCGACATCTTTCCAGACTCTGAAGACTCGCCTGCTTTTGCACCAAAAGATCCAAGAGAACGGAAATTATTTATTTACTTATTTATCGACTAACGGGCTCCTTACGTGCACAGACTATAAGAAAATAGCAGGAAGTCTGAAAAACGCAGCTGCATTCATTGCATACATTCATCGTATTACTGGGCAAAAAGTATACCATTAACGAGATTTAATCCAGGTGCTGGAAGAAAAAGAATCTTGAATATTTAAATTTCAAAAATCTACATTATTATTACACTCGTTACCAGGAGAGAGTTATCAAGCTTCTGTTAGCCAGATCAGTTTGACGGAATCCACGTGAATATCTAGGCCCAATTTAGGTCCAAAGGCTGAGGAAGTTAGACACCCAAATCCTTGCATCTTCCATTGAAACCTCCACGACCAGGTGGGGTACACTTTCCAGGTGGTAGCGTGTACTTTCGTGATTAATTTCCTTCGAGGAAATGGCGGAAAATTTCATCGAGCCCTTTAATTTGGCCCAATTTAGACACAAAGGTTAAGAGAATTAGACATCCAACGCACCCAATATATGCACCTAAATCTTCGCATCTTCCATGGAAATTTTCACGACCAGGTGTATACTTTCCAGATGTTACCGAGTACCTTTGGGTTTAATTTTCTTCAAAGAAATGGCGGAAATATTCATCGAGCCCTTTAATTCGGCCCAATTTAGGCTCAGAGGTTAAGGGAATAAGATATCCAATCTACCCAAATTTTCGCATCTTTCATGGAAACTTTCACGGCCAGGTGTACACTTTCCAGGTATTAGCGAGTACCTTTGAGTTTAATTTCCTTCGAAAAAATGGCGGAAAAATTCGTCGAGCCCTTTAACTCGGCCCAATTTAACCCCAAAGGCTAAAAGGGAGTTAGGCACTCAACGCACCCAATTTAGACACCCAAATCTTTGCATCTTCCATGGAAACCTCCACGACCAAGTGGTAGCGTGTGCTTTCAAGTTTAATTTCCTTCGAGGAAATGGCGGAAAAATTCATCGAGCCCTTTAACTCGGTCCAATTTAGGCTCAAAGGCTAAAAGCGAGTCAGACACCCAACGCTCCCAATTTAGGCACCCAAATCTTCGCACTTTCCATGGAAACCTCCACAGCCAAGCAGAATACACTTTCCAGGTGTTAGCGTGTACTTTCGAGTTTAATTTCCTTCGAGAAAATGGCGGAAAAATTCATCAAATTTTAACTCGGCTCAATGTAGGCCCAAAGGCTAAGGGAGTTAGACACCCTAGGCACCCAAACCTTCGCACCTTCCATGGAAACCTCCACAGCCGAGTAGAGTACGCTTTCCAGGTGGTAGCGTGTACTTTTGAGTTTAATTTCCTTCGAGAAAATGGCGGAAAAATTCATCGAGCCCTTATCTCGGTCCAATTTAGGCCCAAAGGCTAAAAGCGAGTCAGACACCCAGCGCTCCCAATTTAGCCACCCAAATCTTCGCACTTTCCATGGAAACCTCCACAGCCAAGCAGAATACGCTTTCCAGGTGTTAGCGTGTACTTTCGAGTTTAATTTCCTTCGAGGAAATGGCGGAAAAATTCATCGAGCCCTTTAACTCGGTGGATGCACGTGGTCCAGCCGGGCGCAGGAGGCGGGGTGCAACCCCTTGGCTCGGAACGAGCGACGTAGGTCTTCGCGTTACCGTTAGCACGATTTATGGGCCCGCCGATATTAAAACGCAAATGTAATTTACGAGCGGAGCCGCGCAGCTGCCAGCGACGCGCGCGTGCTCGCGCCGTATCAATCGGTTCCGCGCGAAGAGGAGAAAATAAAGCGACTATTCCCACGTGGATAGCCGAAACTAAAATCCCGCCGGCGGGTAACGAGGTTACCGTGCTCGTCGCGAGCTTTCGCTTCGAAACGCGCGACTTTCCATTTTCCCCCGCGTTTTCGTTGCTCCCGAAATCGATGCTGTTTTCCTTCCTCCTTTTTCATTTTCCTCTCTCTCTTTTTGGCTTCTTTTAGCCGTATCCTTTATGTCTTTACGCGTTTTATTTTCTCCTGTATTCTTTTTATTATGAAAATTTTTGTGAAAATTATTATAGGAATATGGATTGACAGAGATATTATTTTTGATTTAAAATATATTTATTGCGCACCAAAGTGAAATTAAAAGTTGAGCAGTGCTGGGATTAATAATTATACTGATTTGCTATCAGTCATCAGTCATACGACCGTTCTTCCTATGAGTCTCTGAGTCTTCTATATGAATCTTTGACCCTTCTTCTCTGTAATTGCCTGATCATTCACATACTCATATTTATATAAAGCATCCCAAAAATTTCGCGTACATTATGGGAACTCGTTCATTTTCCTCGCATAATCTACCCTAAACATCCGCTCGGTTCATCCTCCGCACCAATAATTGTTTCGATCTATTCATCATTCGTCCTAAATATGTTTGTTGCCATAGAATGTGTGGTATGAGTGTGAGGAATGTTTGTGTGGAAGATGCGAGTAAATGGATAAACTGATAACAATATTTATTGAACAGTATAACAACACAACATAAATTATAATTAAATCACATAAAATAAATTCGCTTCTCACTGCGATATAATCTATTCAGGACTCTTTCACACACGTCTATTTCTGATGACTGTAATTCACCCACTAATTGTATTTCACGACTCTCTGTCATACTCGCCACACATATACATTCTTCCGCACAAACATTCTTCGCACTTATACCAAACATTCTATGACCACCACTACCACAGAAGAATGTGTATGTGACGAGTATGACATCGAGTATGAGTATGAGAGTCGCGAAAAAATAATCAGTAGATGAATGATTCTGTCATTACGTATAGACGTTGTGTCTGTGAGAGAGTCCTCGATAGATTACATCGCAGTTAGAAGCAAATTTATTTTACAAGACTTAGTTACAATTTATGTTGTGCTGTTATTGTATTAAATAAATCTTCTCGTTAGTTTATCGATTTACTCGCAAAATATTCTCGCCACTACGTTATTCCAACATTATCTCGATACAGACGTCGGAATAAAAAATCCCCTCTTTGCATTTCGCGTTTTCGCCAGCAGCAATGGCGGTGTTTTTCGCCGCTATACGCGAGAAACTGGAAAAACACGCGGTGCTATTTGTGAGATGAAAATTGGCTTGGAAATCTGTGCGAAATGTAGATGGAGAAAAAGCCGGAATCGAATATCGCATTTTTCCATCGAAATCAAACAACTTTTTCCTATTTCCGATAGTTTGCGAAATAATTGCTTCCCCGTACGCGTATCCGTTTCGAGGCGCGTACAGGCAGGTTCAAAAGACACGCGGCGCTTTGACGATGACTCGGCCGTGATCCTGTAGTTCGTTCCCGCGGCATTCAGACGGTAAAACAATTTCGAGAGTTATTTAGAGCGAAGTGGTGTTGAAACGCCGAGAGACTTAACGAGGCGATCGTCGAGCGTCGAAGGAAAACGTTTTAAGTCCTTCTGAAATGGCTGCTGTTGAAACGTTTGGAAAATCGGTCGGAAAAGCGTGGATCGGCTGGAGCGTTCGGCGAAATGGGAGCTCGTTGGAGCGAGGCGATTGAATTTTTATTCCGTCGCGAGATATTGTTGCAGTTGGTCGGTTTTGTTTTTAACGCGGCTCGATGGAGTTTATTAACAGGGGGGCTGCAAGGCGCCGCCGAAACGCTCCGGCTGTTTAATGAAATCAACAGCGGCCAGGAGGGTGGGAATAATCGCGAATCGGTGAAATTTTTATTCCATACGACGATATTAATGTGCCGCTGCTATTGTTGCCAGCCGCGATACCGTCGAATGCGTGTTCCATGGATTTCCCGCTGCAAGTGTTAGCCCGCGGACGAACGCTCAGCCGAGCCGAGGATCGATGCGTCCATTATTCATTTCTCTTACAGTATACAAACGTTAATATTTTATCATCGCGTTTCATTCGCATCCTTCGACACGAACAGCTCTGTCGGCTCTAATTTTTCCGCCATCGTGTCATTAACTCGCCCTGCACCTCCCGACTGCCACCGAAAATGGTAAATGGCACCGATTCCGCGATTCCCGTCCTCGATTTATTAATCCGGGGGTGTTCGGAAAGCTTCGTTAGATCGAAAGCTTCGGAAGGCTAGAAAATGTTAGTCTACGAATGACTCACTCGCGAATATTAGTGGAATATTAGTACATTTGTTGGTAATGAAAGTCCATTTTCCATCCAGCTATATCGATTGGACACTTTTTGCCGCGAGTGTATAAGAGGAACGAGGCTTGGCCCATATTTTTCAAGCATCCTGTATTGTTTCTCGATGTCGTTGCAACTGGGAGGCTCGATTTTCAGTCGTGACCGTCGATCATGTGCCTGGATAATTCTCCTCGGTCTGCTCGATCCACGACCACTTCAATTACGATTTTCAATGACCAATCGAAGCCATTTTCGCGTTCTCGAGACGCGCGATCCTGTCGAAACTGACTGGGTAATTTCTCAACATTGCCACAAGTGGGTGGGGAGCTAGGTGTTCAATCGTGATCGTGGATCGTGTCTACAGACGATTCTGTTTACCGATCGCTCTTGCCACGATTTTCCATTCGAAACCGAAGCCATTTCCGCGATGTTGAGTCGCGTAATCGTATTTAAATGCCCTTAATAATTTCTCAACATAGTTGCAACGAAGTAGAAACCTGGAATTTCACTTTGGATCATGGATCGTGCGCACTAACGATCTTTCACGATTTCCGAATCACGTGCGATGCCATTTCCGCGATAGCGGGTCGAGCAATCGCGTTTAAATACCCTTTGTAATTTTTCAAAGCTGTTGCAACGAAGCAGAAACCTGGATTTTTATTTTAAATTATGGATCGTGCGCATTAACGATCTTCCACGATTGTTGACTACGTAGTTACGATTTTCGATCTGCGAGCGAAGCCATTTCCGTGATAGAGAGTCGCGCAATCGCTTTTAAATACCCTTTGTGATATCTCGGCAGTGTTGCAACAAAGTAGAAACCAGGATTTTCACTTCGGACCAAGAATCGTATCCACGAACGATCTTGTTCCACGATTTCTGAATCACGAGCGATGCCATTTCCGCGATAGCGAGTCGTACAATCGCGTTTAAACGCTCTTTATAATTTCTCAACACCGTTGCAAGGAAGCAGGAACCTGTATTTTCACTTTGGATCGTGAATCGGGTCTACTGACGATCTTCCACGATTTTTCACGATTTTCCAGCCACGAGCGATGCCATAACTGTGATAGCGAGTCGAGCAATCGCGTTTAAGTGTTCTTTATAATTTCTCAGCACCGATTGCAACAAAATAGGAACTACGATTTTCACTTTGGACCATGAATTGTGTAAATTAATGATCTTCTACGGTATTGAATCACGAACGACGCTATTTCCGCGATAGTAAATCGCGCAATCGTGTTTAAACACCTTTTATAATTTTTCAACACCGATTGCAACAAAATGGGAACTACGATTTTCATTTTGGATCATGAATCGGGTCTACTGACGATCTTCTTTCACGATTTTTGAGCCGAGAGCAATGCCATATTCGCGATAATGAGTCGCGCAATAGCTTTTAAATACCCTTTGCGGTATGTCAACACCGTTGCAACAAACCTCGATTTTCACCTCGGACCATAGATACTGTAGAACTACTAACGATCTTCTTCCACGATTATGGAGCCAATAGCGGAACCATATCCGCTACAGTAAGTCGCACAATTGTGTTTAAACACCCATTATAATTTCTCAACACCGTCGCAACAAAGTAGACACTGCGGATTATGGATAATATCCATTAATGATCTTCTTCCACGATTTTCGATCCCCGAGCGAAGCCATATCCGCCTTAGTGAGTCGCGCAGTTGCGTTTAAACACCCCTTATAATATCTGAACATCATCGTAACAAAGTAGAAACTTCAATTTTCATTTCGGACCATGGATAGTATGCACTGACGATCTTCTTCCATGATTTTCGATCTTCCAGGGAAGTCATATCCGCCTTAGTGAGTCACGCAATTGCATTTAAACACCCTTTATAATTTCACAACATGGTTGTAACAAAGTAGAAAGTACGATTTTTACTTCGGTCCATGGATCGTGCCCACTAACGATCTTCTCCGATCGCTGACCGATGCAATTACGATTTTTCATTCGGGAGTGAAGCCATTTCCTCAATAGTAAATCGCACAGTTGCGTTTAAACACCCCTTATAATATCTGAACATCATCGTAACAAAGTAGAAACTTCAATTTTCATTTCGGACCATGGATAGTATGCACTGACGATCTTCTTCCATGATTTTCGATCTTCCAGGGAAGTCATATCCGCCTTAGTGAGTCACGCAATTGCATTTAAACACCCTTTATAATTTCACAACATGGTTGTAACAAAGTAGAAAGTACGATTTTTACTTCGGCCCATGGATCGTGCCTACTAACGATCTTCTTCGATCGCTGACCGCTGCAGTTACGATTTTTCATTCGGGGGTGAAGCCATTTCCGCTATAGAAAATCGCGCAATTGCGTTTAAACACCCTTTATAATTTCTCAACACCATTGCAACAAAATAGAAACCTTAATTTTCACTTCGGATCATGGATAGTATCCACTGACGATCTTCTTCCACGATTTTCAATCCTCGAGCAAAGCCATATCCGCCATAGCGATTCGCGTAATCGCGTTTAAATACTCTTTATAATTTCCCAACACTATTGCAACAAAATAGAAACCTCGATTTTCACTTCGGACCATAGATATTATCCCCTAACGATCTTCTGCCACGATTTTCGATCCGCAACTCGAGAAGCCATTTCCACAGTGCGGAGTGGCGTGATCGCGGCGCAATTTGGCGCGCTCGCGCGCTCCTCCGAGACCCGCCGCGCGTGCATAGGCGTACGTCAGAGAGGAAAAAGGGTAGGAGCAAGAGCGATGGGTCGATATCGATTTTCTACACAGCTGGAAAACCGGGCTCGCGTGCGCGAACGAATCTAATTTCCATGCGACGGGCCTGACCGGCGCGCGGCCGTGTTTGTCCTATTATGTTTGCGAATTATCTGTCGCGATAGCGTCACGATTTTCGGGTCGCCGTGGAAGTCTCCGCGTATCGCGCCTTCCCTACCGGTTATCTCCATTTGTCCCCGCTGCACCCGTTTATCTCCAATTCCGGCGTCTACGAGACCTTTTTTCCAATTGCCAATTAACTTGATCGCCCACCGATAAACCGTCCACTTTCTTGTGCCTCTGTATTTAACTAATCACACTGTATTTTCCTCTGTTACAGGTAAGTGTCCAGCTGTTTCTCTACGACTGCGTACCGTGAGTCACGTCATTCTTAACCCCTTGACTATGGCAGATTTTGATACGCAGTGGCCGTACCATAGGCAGGAATTATGTTACGATGTGCGCCATTTTTGTGAAAATGAGCGCCTATAGGTGCCCTGCGTGTTATAAACACAAAATTTTTAAATATGTGCGCCATTTTTGTGAAAATGAGCGCCTATAGGTGCCCTGCGTGTTATAAACACAAAATTTCAAAGCGCCCATAGGCGCCCTCCGTGTCACAAACGCAAAATTTCAAAGCGCCCATAGGCGTCCTCCGTGTCACAAACGCAAAATTTCAAAGCGCCCATAGGCGTCCTCCGTGTCACAAACGCAAAATTTCTAAGCACCTATAGGCACCCATAGTAGCCAAGGGGTTAATACGTTCATCCACGATTTTCGCACGCCGATTTCGAATTTTCGCGATCGCGATGCTCGCAGAGTGAGGTTATGTTACGTTACGTTAGGTTAGGTTCTTCGGATAGCAAAGTACAGCATAGACCCACTACAAACCAGGTACCATTCGTCGTCGCGAGTCCAGCCGGAACTGGAGGATGCTCTATCGTCTCACGCTAGATCCTAACTCTAAGCTGAGTCACTGGATTCGAATCACGAGTTCCGAGATCAATAAGTTATCGCGAATTACGTGAGATTTGGGTCAAAGTCTCGCGCTGTTTTCTTTAAGAACTCTCGCGATCTCGTGTACACTGGTGTCCAAATACGAGACGGTGTTTGCTCGTCGATGGAGGACCAACGACTCGTCACCGATGTCGATACCGATCTACGAATTCTAGATCCTATCAGCTTCCCGATAACGCCTCAGTTTGACCATACCCGATTAGATTTGCAGTCGCTGCTGCCGAAAATCGGAAATCATAGATAACAGCTGGCAAATGTATAGATAATGGGACACGTAGCTGTTTGTCGGGCCTAATCTGTCACGATCGGGCGTCTTTATCGGTCTGTCGGACCTGCAGGCGCCAGAGCATCTCTGGAGGCGGACCTCGGAGAGGCTTTCGCTCGTTCGTGAAAGTTGATTACGCGAACTCGATTTTTCTGCAGGTTAAACTCGTTAAAAGTTAATTCGTGGAGCAAATGGCGCGCGATCGATCGAAGCCGGGACCCGAAGTCGATGCATCCCAGGCCGATATTCTACACCCGTTGCTTTCCAGCCTGGAAAATTCGCGGCGGGGCCGAGATCGGGGCACGAGAGGTGGCGAATTCGCGGATGCAGAGGGAGATTGAATAATTCAGGAAGGTGTAGGAGAAAGATGGTAACCGGCACGAGCGAGTTAGGCGAATACGCCGTGCCGGTCCTTAACCGGTCGCGCGCTTCCTGCGGGATAATTTGAAATTGAAATTTTTCCCGCCGTCTACGCGGAGGGCCGGGACGCCTGATAGAACCGGCGTGTCAGACCTCGCGATCGAAACTTCCGAGCTCGTAATTGGATTTTAAATAGAAATTTGCGGAGAGCAACTGTAAGGAGAGTCGTAAAGCTCTTGATCATAAATGCAATTTAAAAATGCCCGTCGTATTAACTCGAAAGCGTTCCCTCGGCTTTCCGCGCTGTGCTGGATATACGGTTCGACCCGCGGCGTGGCAGCTCGAATTAGGTACCGGTACCTAATTGCTCGGTGTCGCAGGGAATCGTGACATGGCGTGCCATGGCGAAGTAAATTTTTGAAATGGTCGCTCCGTTATTCCAGTCACGATCCACCGGGGCAATAATATGTGCAGCCGAATCGTGTGTGTAATTTCAGCACGCCCGTGATAATTATTTAAATACATAATCCCGAACGGTGGTAATCCATTAATACCGTAATGAAGATGACAAGTATCGTTCTCGGTCATTAGTCGCTCGTTAATTTATACATTTTTACGACTTTCGCGCGACGTTGCTACAAATCGATACTTAATAGCGGTAGCGTTCGTAGACGTTTGCTACCTTGCATCCTGGTCATCAATCACGCTCGATAATTACTCAGTTGGGGGGAAAAAAGTTACTTATTAATCTTCCTACCATTCGAAAGCCGCGTCTGCGATCGATGGTCAACATTCCTCCATCGGCCATCCGTTTTCATCCAATTCCATTTTAATCGATCTCGTCTAATCGACAATTAGACCACGCGGTACACCAAACACGGTGACGTCCGGAAAAATCGACTCGATTAACAGTCGACGATTAATCAAATTACCCGACTCGACTCGCGTACCAAAAAAATATCGGGGAAATCGACCATCGATCAAATTACCTAATTGAAAATAACCACGACGATTCATCGAATAACCTAATCGTCACAGTGTGGTAATGGTTACATAGATTTTTAGATATATATGAGTTGATATGAGATTCCAATATCTAATGAATTCGGGTTGTCGTGATAAATGAGTATGCGTGTAATGATTGAAGTGTGTGAGAATTGTGTATGTCGTGTAACGTATGAGAGAAAAAAGAAGAAAATGATAGTGATTGGGCATAGGTCAGTTGTAAGTGAATTTTAATAGTGAAAAGAGATGTGAGCGTGCGACTGTGACAAATTAATTATATTTAAACTTAATATCAGTCTTTGATCATTTTGTAGTTAAATGAAGAATTGTTCTTGTTGTTATTAACACTTTGTTGATCTGCAATTTTATACAGAAACTGTGTCATGTCACCAGCTATTATTTTGTAATCCAATCTTTAAAATTACATTCACACGCAATGTTCTATATTGCCCTGGGTTCCATAAATTGAAATAGATGATGCAAGTGCAATGACGAGTTAACTCGTCATCGGTTAACAACGTTTGGACAGAAAAAGTCGAGGTAATTCGTCACCGGTCAAAAATGTGTTAATATTTCATTCACCACTATCATTAGTCGATTAAAAATTGTTAAAAATGAAAATTCAGTCGAATTCGTGAATAGAGAGATGAAAAATAGGTTCTTTAACGATCGCTGGTTAATTAAATTAATTAATCATGTCTCACGCGTGTTTTAATTGCGAGCCAGTTGCAGGGGGCCCAGCTCCTGCGCGATTAATAATTATGGAGTCTGTATTAATATTAGATTGCAACCTCGACGCGATGCTGTCAAACAGAAACACTTAGGCACTATACTAAACACAGTTAAGTTCAGAAAAATCGACGATTAATCAAATTACCTGACTCGAATCGGTACCAAAAAATATTGGGAAAATGGACGATCGATGAAATTACCTAATTGAACTCACGTAACGAGAAATAACCACGACGATTCATCGAATAACCTAATCGTCGTAGTCACGTATCAAAAGAGACTGTTGGGAATTTCGGGAAGGAAATCCATAACGATTAGCGTACAGGGAAGTGACCGTATTCAGTTGCGCAGCAATTGGAGGTATAAAGTTTAATATGCGAATATACAAATAAGACCAAGAGTCTTTATCGCACCACTGTGGGTCACAATACGTAAGCTATCTGCACTGTTCCGGATTTGAGAGTGAGAGCAGCGAGGGACAGCAGGCCCTTTTAACACCTTGACTGCCACGCGCATTTTACATGGTTCGCCCATAGCGCCAACATGAATATTTTATTATGCGATGCATATTACGTTGAAATATTGTTTACAACAGATAAGGTGAGTTGTATAATCGCGTTTAATGTATTTTTCGTGGTGGGGGTCACAGGTGACCTCCGAGGCGCTGTAGACCATTTTTACCATTATCAATTGTTTAAAAAGCAACTCGAAACAATATTTCAATTCCCGATTTTAGGATGAAGTTAGCGATGTATTTAGTGAAATGTTCCGATGACGAAGATTGCATTTCATCGAGCAATTACGTACAGAAAAAACGTCGTCACGAATTTAAAAAGAAACCTAGAAGTGTGCGAAATGTAAAGCGATTTTGGAAAGTGTACTATGAAAATAATTCAAATCAGCTAGGAAGAATGAGAGCAAAGAATTGCACTAAAAAAGTGGCGACATATTGTGCCGACTGTTTTGGTTCACCTTTTCATTGTATAAATAAAATTATTTTTGCATGTTCTGTATGGCATTAATTTCTTCGAACCATTATAGTAACAATGGTACTATTTAAAAATTCATCAGTATCGATATTTACTCTAATTATGTATTTTTACTAATGGTCGCGTCGCCGGTCACCGGTGGCCCCCGTGGCGCCACGGCCAAGTTGAATGCCGGTCACCGGTGACCCCCATGGCCCACGTCACCCCCAGTCAACGTGTTAAACCCCAAAAACCGATCCCTTGATGCCTGCATAGTATCTTGAGGTCCAAAGATCGGTATTGGCCTGCAACCTCTAACAGGCCTGTCACCGTCGTTGCATAGGCGTAGCTAATTTCAAACAGAGGCAGTGAAAGAATCGAGGATTAGTCGATTAAAAATTTTAAAAAATGGAAGCTCAGTCGAATTCGTCGATCGAAAGATGATAAATCGGTGACTAATTAAATTAATTAATCGTGTCCCACGCGTGTTTTAATTGCGAGCCAGTTGCAGAGGGGGCAGCTCCTGCGCGATTAATAATTATGGCGCCTGCATTAATATTAGATTGCGACCCCAGCGCGACTTCAAAGACGAAGCTTGCACTCACCGACTGCTGCTCGCACTTTCGGCGCGACGTCGTCAAACAGAAACACTTAGGCGAGGCAAGAGTACAAAGCGCCATCCTCCTTGTCGCCGTTGCCACGCTCTGGTAGGAATGTCAATTATTCTCGAATGGAATTTCCACCCTCGACGGATGCCCTCAGTTCGTTGCTGGCATACTTGCCGAGTGAAAGATCCGTTAAATTTGTTGTGCACTGTCTACCAGGCTGCCTCCCGATGCCTGTCCTCTCGTGACGCTTCGTTTCTGTTTCAACTCGGAGTGTTCTTGAAATTTCGACTGGGAAATATCGAGTTACCATTTTTCCCCATTTCTTACGCTCTTCGAGCCAGCGTTTCGTGACAAATGGGGTCCGGAGCACGCCTTTCAATGGCCACACCGATCGCGTGATTAAGGGTCTCTCTCGTGAATTTATTTTACGAATAGTAATCTATCGATCGATTTGATTATTCTTTCATCGCGAAGATCGTAGAGCGTGATATTAAAAAGAAAAGTAATAATTCGTGGTTTTGTATAGATTTGTTTCTGATCTACAGAGTTGTTTTAATACAGGATTGTTAGGCGAATGTAGCTATACTGTCGACGTGCTTTAGATTTGCACGAAAATTTATCGGGACAGGTGTTGAACTATATTAATTCCTATCGTATCGATTATCGTATATCGTGATTTTTGAATTTTGAAAAAAAGCAATTGGACGATTACGCCGCTTTAAATTTAAACATCACGTATTTTGTGGACGTATTTAATCCTATTTTGGTAAATAAAAATTGAAAAAATTGGGAATCGAGAAAATAGAATGACGCGCGATAGATGATAAACTGGATAACATGTGTGCCAAATTCCACGAAAATTGCTCGGCAATTGACAGTGTTATCGCGTCGGCAGTTTTCGAAAATCGTGTTTCGAGTATTCCGCTATGCATATCTATTTTCTAAAATATCAACTTTCCCGTTATTTCGGTCCCGATTGCCATAACCGTTCGCTAAAACCGGTAATAAAAGCATACCGATACTTAACCGATTTTTCTAAAATAATTCCGTCGTTGCGGCTTAATTAGCTTTTCATAGCGCTTGCTGGGAAATTCTTTTTCCTTTTCGCCTGTTTATTATACCGGAAGAGCTACATTTGCACAGATCGCGGGGCACACGTTGTGCCATTATGGCTGCGGCGAAAAAGTCCTCGCGAGTTAGGATTGTTGGAAATTTAAAATTTCCCCAGAGTCACCTCGAATTACAGGTATCGGAGAAAACATGGCAGACTGGATTCCGTGTTCTCGAAAAAGAACGAAGTCGAGTTCTCGCGGGTTCTCGACGCGGAGGATTGTGGGATATCGGTATGGTGGCCAGGTTAACGCAACCGATCGTTTATTATCGCGGCAGGAGCGTGTAAGTTTAATCGACCTGGTGGATGGGCAACGCGTATCGAGTGTTAGAAACGATCGGCCGATCGATTTTTAATTATCCCGTCATAATTATCTCGCGCTCCACTCGTCGCGATCGAGAGATCGGCACACGCGCGGGGGTGCAGGCGACCCTTTAACGAGGGAAAAGATACCCACCGCCGCTGTTTCCGCGAGAATTAACAATCCAATCGTAATGTAATTACGGCGCGAAAAAATAAACAGATTAACGTAATACGCACCGCGATATTTGCGACATTGCCTCGATAGAGACGAGAGGAAGAGAAGCGGAAGCTTAACTCGCGGATTAAAAATGATCGTCTCCAGTGATAACGATATCATTGCAAAATGTTTGCTTGTGGAGATGGTATTTTAGAACCGTGCTCTTTAATTTATCGTGCTCCGTGAATTATTCAGAAAGGAGTATATGAGTTGCAGTATATTAATACGAAATGAAGCTGTAATATATATATATGAAATTGTGTAATTTTTTATTTATAAATTATTGTAGTCTAGTTTCGAACGTTTCATCGAGTCTTCGTGTTGAAAATCTTTATTTTAGACGGATGTGTCCAACTTGTGGTCCTGGAATGAAGTAAAGCTATAATAATAAATAAAATTATTTAATTTTTGTGGCGCCCTCGCGTTGAAAATCCATATTCTGGACGGATTAATTATGTCTAAATCATGGATGTCCAAATTTTGGTCCTGGGATCAAGTAAAGCTATAATAATAAATTATAATAAATAAAATTATTTAATTTTTGTGGCGTCCTCGCGTTGAAAATTCATATTCTAGATGGGTTAATTATGTCTAAATCATGGGTGTCCAGCCTACAATCCAAGACACGATCCGAGAATTAAATAAAGCTATAATATAAATAAAATTATTTAATTTTTGTAGCGTCCTCGTGTTGAAAATCCATATTCTGGACGGATTAATTATGTCTAAATCATGGATGTCCAACTTGTGGTCCTGGAATCAAGTGAAGCTATAATAATAAATAATAATGAATAAAATTATTTAAATTTTGTGGCTTCCTCGCGTTGAAAATCCATATTCTAGATGGATTACTTATATCTAAATCATGGGTGTCCAGCCTACAATCCAAGACACGACCCGAGAATTAAATAAAGCTATAATATAAATAGAATTATTTAATTTTTGTGGCATCCTCATTTTGAAAATCCATATTCTAGACAGACTAACTGTGTCTAAATCATGGGTGTCCAGCCTGCAGCCTAAGATATAGTCCGGGAATTAAATAAATCTATAATATAAATAAAATTATTTAATTTTTATCGCATCCTCGTGTTAAAAATCTTTATTTTAGAGGGATTAACTCCATCTAAATCATGTGTGTCCAATCCACGGCCCAATTTTATATATATAATAAAATATATAAAACAATGTTCAACTAATTCCATGCTATACTGTCTTTAGAATAAAAATTTATAAATTAATGAATTTTAAATTAGTTATATACGTTAACTATATATTTTACATCTCTTCTTGTGCTCGTCAGGTATCGTTAGAGTTAGATATATTCCGTGTGACCTAAAACCATTCTTCTTCTTCCAATATGACCCAGGATAGCTGAAAGGTTGGACACCCCTTATCCAAATGTCAAATAAGCGTGCCCCAATAAAACACACATACACGATTATAATTTAAACGCGATAATAAAAATAAATAATCGTGGAAAATAATAATGCTCCAATCTTGATAAAACTCAGCCGTTTATTTCATTAATTCGCGAAAGGAAAATGAAGAAACTCGCGAGTTTGACAGATTTTTGGCTCGAATGTCAAAATTCGACAGATTTCGAGGATTGTACCGAGGAATCGGAGACTTTATTCATCACCGAAAGCAATCCCATGGCTTTTCCGCGTGTATTCATCCGGAGTCGTTTGGAACTCGCAATTAAGGGCCGGTGATTAAGGCCGATTCCCGTTCAAGTGGCGACAATGAAACAATAACGCCTTCTCCGCGATAACCTCTCCTCTTCGTCCGCCATCATCGTTATCATCCATTGTCATTACCGTGACGGTTCTGGCCGTGCCAGCCCGCGATCCCACGTGAGATTCATTATCCAATCTGTCGCGAATGCGGCTGTGACACAGTTCGCGGCGTTTCTCGAAAGTCTCCTCATGGTTATGTACGCGTTTCGAATCGCTGTACACAGCTTGACCGACGTAATAGCGCTTCCGGTGTTGCATCGTGGCACGGTCGTTGGTCTCGTGGCTTTCGGCAATCGTGTTCTCGAAACGTCTCAGACCATCTTGGTACATCGTACGAAGTCCTAGACATAGCTTGATAATGACTTTACATGCATACACACAAGCGTTCACGAAGAAATTAGGATAATTGCTGGATCACATTGACAGCAAATTGTCATTCGCGTTCTCTGAGAGCTTGTGCGAAATTATAATTAAATTACAGTACAAGTAGCTCCCCTATAACACGGCATCCTATAACACGATTACACTATAACACGATAAGAAAATTGCAAAAACCTTTGCACAACACTGTACTTCTACATGAGCAGTGACGACGATGAAATTTATTAAATTAAAATTGTGTCAAATTAAAATAATATTTTTCTTTTTGTTTTGTTTTGTGTTGTACATACATTTATATTTGTAATAAAAATTAACTTGTTTATGTAGAATTAAAATTAAAATTTGTTTTTACTAAGTTTTCGGAGTGTAAGCCCTCTTTTTGTACTGGCTCTGGGCCTCGTACAACACGGTTTCACACAACACGGCAATTTCTAGGAACCTATTTACCGTGTTATAGGAGGGTTACCTGTAGATTAGAATTAAATTACAATTAAATTACAATTAAATTATTAACACTAAAGCTATCATGACCGGTCAAGTGACAGGTAAACGAGGAAATAAAATAAGAAAAAGTTTCAAGAAAGTGGTATACCAGGAAATATCAAAGAATTCATTATACTTATGTCAAAAGAAAAATTGCAAAGATGGGGGATTTAAGTGACAACATCCAATGCGAAATTTTTAATTAAAAATTTTAAATCCTGTATTTGAGCTCTGGTAGGTTCAGTATTAAATTATCAGGAAATTGTTGGAAAATTGTTGTCAACGTTATGTAAAGTTTCGTTGAGGAAATAATTTTTTGAATGAAATTAGAAAATTGTTAGAAAATTATTACAGGAAGCGTATCGAAATTAAATTCTTCGGAAATTATTATGGTCATTATTATTCTGTAAGATCTTATACTGCAGGAAATGTTGGAGTTTGAAAATATAAATTTAGCGAAATCTCGTTAGAATCCTGCAAGTTAAGTGGTTCTTAGTCGATTACGTATGCGATCCCGCGATAGGAAAAGTTTCGGTTTATTTATTTACATTATGGATTAATTGCCTCGCATTATCAGGTAATTTAATTATGCGCATACGTAAGGCATCGTCTAGAAAGTAATCGTTATATCATTCGTAGAATCGCGAGAGATACGCAGTCATTCTCGAAGAATTCAGCGAGTTAAATTCTAACTTCTCTTCCGAACAATTTCGCGAAATTTCGTGGGAGACACGTCGAGTTAAATTGGGAATTTAACGCGAATTTCGTTTCCAAATTACCTCGTCCTTGCCCGATTACGTATACAAGCTCGCGATGAGGAAACTTTCGTTTGTTTATTCACATTTTAAGCCTTGTTTATTCGCATTATCGATTAATTGCTCTACATTATCGGGCAATTTAATTACGCGCATACGTAATACATCTAGAAAGCAACTGCAACGAAGTCATTGATGGGACAATTAGGAAATTGCGAAACCCACGTTGCAATGAAATCTTGCGAAATTTTATGCGAGAAATCTCTCCCGTGTTGCGTAATTTAATTACACGCGCAGATATCTTGTCCGCGACATTTTCCTCGAGTGTCTCATTCGAGAACGAAATTTTAGGAAACGAGTTCTTTAATATCCTTCGTCGACCAGTACCGTATAACCTTATAGCTTTAGATCGATTGCAATATTCACGGAATTATTCTATAACTGGGAATTATTATATAATTGACAGTTGTTAGAAAAGATGGACGATTTCTTCCTTTTCGAAGCACTATAAATCCTATTTTATTATTACATCTGCAACTAGATATTATAAGATTTTTAAAAATTCCACGTTTTCTTTAAAAATAAAATCTTGGGGCCCAGGGCAGGAGGCTGTAAATTTGACAGCGAATGGGTTAAAAAGGATAATACTTGCGTCGAGTATATCTATTTCTGTAATTTCCATGGACGTTTGGATTAAGTATTGGGTTGTTTTCCTAATTTTTGATCGACGATAACGTGAATTCATCAGGGTCGCAATTTCTTTGTCTTCCTCGTGGCCCGATACCCTACCTGAACGTTCCTTTCGGCAAGCACGCGAAGACATAGGCCGTTGGCAGTCTGGCGAGCGTTGTTCCCCGTGAAATCTGACCTGCGTCCCCTACACGGGCTCCAGGTATCGGCGTGACCCTGGAATTAAGCGGTTCCACGCGAAGAAACCCGTTCATCAGGGCGTCCCTTTGGGCTGGGCCTCTCTCTGTGAGAAAACCCGGTCGACCGGCGCAGGGTAGAGCCTCGAAATTCTTCGACCGCGAAACCGCTGCTCGTAAAAGTCGGAAAGGAACCGAGAACACCTGCAGATTTTTCACTCGCCTATCGGGATAAAAAAATTCTGATTAGCCTGATTGTTTCGAGGGCGAACGAGGATAGGTCAATTGCTAGGGACGATAGCGAAGTGTGATTGCCAGTGGACGCCAATTAAACTAATTGCTACTATCTGATTGGAAATTATGGTGAATATCAGAGTCCGTGATTGGCTGTACAATGATACGTTCGTTTTGTATTCGCTGGAATAATAGGAAGATCGTTATAGGTAATTATTGTTCAGGATCGAGTAGTAGAGTGTCTCTAATTTTTAGTTGTCATTTTGGAATCGTAAGAATTCCTAGATTTCTATTGGGAAATCGGTAGGATCAGTTTCATTGCGAATTTTAGCATGGAATCGAAAAATTTTGGAACGAGTATGGTCCCTTACTGATAATTATTATTTAGAAACAGGTAATAGAGTGTTTCCAATTTTTAGCTGCCATTTTGGTATCATAAAAATTCCTAAATTCGTGTCGAGTCCTGTCAAGAAATCAGTAAGATTAATTCCATCGAGAATTTTTGCGAGGAGTCGCAAAATTCGGAGACGAGTGTGGCCTCCATAACCATAATTATTATTTAGAAACGGATAATAGAGTGTCCCTAATTTTTACTTGCCAATTTGGTACCATAAAAATTACTAAATTCGTATCGAGTCCTGTCAATAAATCGGTAGGATGAATTCCACCGCGAATTTTAGCAAGGAATCAAAAAATTTGGGAACAAGTGTGGTCCTTTATTGATAATTATTATTTAAAAACGAGTAATAGAGTGTTTCCAATTTTTGGTTGCCATTTTGGTACAATAAAAATTCCTAAATTCGTGTCGATTCGTGTGAAGCAATCGATAAGACGAATTCCTATTGATATCGCGAATTTTCGCATGGAATTGCAAAATTCGGGGACGAGTGTGATCCCTTACCGATAATTATTATTTAAAAACGAGTAATAGAGTGTTTCCAATTTTTAGTTGCCATTTTGGTACAATAAAAATTCCTAAATTCGTGTCGAGTCGTGTCAAGCAATCGATAAGACGAATTCCTATTGATATCGCGAATTTTCGCAAGGAATTGCAAAATTCGGAGACGAGTGTGGTCCTCGGCGTATCCTTAACGGAAAATCAAAGAGTAAAAGCAGGTCGAAAGCCAGGAAAGTACATCGCGACGTCCTGATTCCTGTTCTTACGCTATTTATGCATCCTCCAATCGAATCTGCGAACAAGAAATAATTTATTTCCGTGCACCCGGCTAACGTCCTGTTAAAACGTTCTGTTCCCCGGCACAATGTTGCTCGATACACGTCATTGTGCTCCATGCTTTGGCTGCAGCGCAGCTGCAGCTGCATCGATGTTCCCTTATCTTGCTTATATTGTTCCTGCTCTTCGGGATCTCTTGATGTTCGCTCACAGATATATTCCCCGTTGTGTTTGTTGGTAAATTTACATTTAACTCTTGGTCCGCTGAAAATGGTCCTAGGCTTCTCGTCCTTGTCTCCGCGGTTTCCCATTGTTCGCTATTGGCTAGATAAGAAGCAGAAACACGGATTTATTTTCCACTATTACACCTACTTAACCGAATAAAATAAATTCACCAACGAAACTTTAACCGGTTGTAGATAGACAGTTCTGTTGGAGGACATTTTTCCACGGTTCTTCCAAGTATATCACAAGATGGCGTTAGCTGTGAAATTATTTGGCAACATTATGCAACTCAATTTCCATATAAATAAATTAAAATAAATAGGAAGAGTAAATCAGACGAATCACGAAAATTCAGTTTGGTAAAAACGATTCAGAAATCATTGGTGGCCGGTCTCGATTGATCCGATCCAGGTGAGCAAAGGGCCATCCATTGGCGTCGCAAAGTAGAATCCCTATAATACACTACTTACTAAATACCATTTCCAACATTATAAAACCCAATCTCCATTAAAATAAAACAAAACATATGAACACTAGGTTTACCAAAATTTTTGCATACCAATTTCTACGAACTAAAGAAAACTACCTATTTTCTAAAAAAAATTGATTAGTTTAATTTAAAAATAATTACATCACTAAACTTCGTATAAGTTAATTAAACCTGTAATATTATATTATCGGAGCAACCCCATTCGGTGAATCGATAAGTCTCGGCGAAGCTACTGTTAAAATAGGAAAAAATCGGAGGAATGGGGAAAAATGGTAAAAACGATCGAGAAGACGTTGCTGGCCGGTTGCGTTCGATTCGCCGCAGGTGGACAAAGGGTCCTCATTGGCGTGGCAGGAAAGAACCGCGCATCGTTTGATTCAAAGCGAAGGTCTGAGGCGGGGATCGAGGAGGACCCATTGTGGAGCAGACTCCAGCAATACCTTTTCGTTCCTTCGGTCGACCTACTATTATCTAGACTTCGCGGCGGCGGGTTGCAAGCCCGAAATAGCCTAGGCCCGCTAATAAATGGTGTTCGCCGAGACCGTGCGGCGAACTTCGAGACGCGACTTCGCGTCCGCTCCGCTCTGAAAATAATACGCCGCGCGTTCCGCCCGTTGGCTCTTACGGTGTCCGGCAATTGCACGAAAACCCCGGTCTTCTGCGATTTCGCGCCAATTAATCGCAGCCGAACGACGTCCACTACGCGAGCGAGCGCGGGTGAAGTAGATTCTCCCTTCAGAGTTCTTAATTGGGGAAGAAGCAGTTGGTTTCAGGTGATTTGTGGTACTCCTTTGGTCTCGTGCTTTTGTATCGTTGAGTATTAGTGGATAGAATTTTTAATGGTTATTTTAATATTTTATTTGGTATAATAATAGCCTGGTAATAAATATTGGTAATTACAGCTGCATGATCTTGGCAATTTCTTGGTTTATCTTTGATTTTATCGGCTTCGTGTCTGAATTTTTTAACATTAAAACTGAAGATCTTTAATAGGTATGTTAATACAGTAGTCATAGATAATAATGGTAATTTTAATGGTACGACGGAGATAATTAAATATATTAATTATAGTTTTATCTGAAAATAATAAATAACTTAGTAATTGCAAAAAGGATTCCAATTTTGAGATTGGAATAGATTATTTTGCCTGGATTGGTAGTTCTAATGTTACAAAATTTAGATTCGAATAGGTACGTGACAGAATCAAAGATAAACCAAGTTGCCACGATTATAGAATTGTAATTACCAGTATTACCACTGTACTTAAGTCAAAAAATTAAAATTGCTATAAAAGAATTCCTCTAACACTGTGTCTAAATTTTTTAACAGTAAAACTACCGATTTTTAATAGCTACGTGATAATAGTGGCCATAGATAATAGTAACTTTAATGGTATGACGAAGATAATTAAATATATTAATTATAGTTTTATCTGAAAATAATAAATAACTTAGTAATTGCAAAAAGGATTCCAATTTTGAGATTGGAATAGATTATTTTGCCTGGATTGGTAGTTCTAATGTTACAAAATTTAGATTCGAATAGGTACGTGGCAGAATCAAAGATAAACCAATTTGCCATGATTATAGAATTGTAATTATCAGTATTACCACTGTACTTAAGTCAAAAAATTAAAATTGCTATAAAAGAATTCCTCTAACACTGTGTCTAAATTTTTTAACAGTAAAACTACCGATTTTTAATAGCTACGTGATAATAGTGGTCATAGATAATAGTAATTTTAATGGTACCACGAAGACATTAAATATATTAATTACAGTTCTATCTCAAAATGAATGAACATTAATTTCATCAAAACTAGGCGTATCTTTTTAGAAATTGCAAAAGGATTCCAATTCCAAAAATTTAGACACGAAGCTGATAAAATGAAAAATAAACTAAGTTGCCATGATTATGGAACTTTAATTACCAGTATTACCACTGTACCCAAGTCAAAAAATTAAAATTGCCATAAAAGAATTCCTCTAATACTTAACGATACATCGTCTCTTTTCTTCCTGCTTCTTAATTTTATTTTTCTTAATTATATTTCTCGCTTAAATGTTTTCACAAAAATTTAATATCAAGATTCGCCATTATTATCGAAATTCCATGTATTAAGAATCCGTTGGAATTGGATATAGATGCATGATTCATTCGGATTCTATTTGGAAAAAGGATAGAAGGAAAAAGAAAAGGGAATGGATGATTTCAATTACGCTTTCGGCCGCTGCCTAACGACTCCATTACCGAAAATTTCTCAAGGAATCGAAGGCGTTTCAACTGCAAATCGTGTTACCGATCCATCAAAGTCGGTTCTAATGAAAAACGATCGACTTAAGAGAAACGTTCCCGGCTCGAGCGAACACAGAAGGTCCATTAGTTAAAGGAGGTTCATTTTCGCGATAATCGATACGATTTTCCCCTCGTACGAGGGGAAAACAGGTCGAATCCCCGTTTCTTTGCGCTCCTCGCATCTGCCAGTGGGAACCAGTCGGTCAGGATATCAAGAGGAGAAACGAGTACAGAGACGAATCCCGTGTGTCGAAAAAAGGGGGACGAAACCGCGCCGACCTCTATGGGGCCCCATGGTCTGCGTGTTCCCTGTGTCTCGAGCTCGACCGCGAATCACGAAACCTTCCTTCCATTTCGACAGGGGTATCTTCATTTCAGAAACGTGCCTCAATGTTCTTGGCCCTCTTTCAACCGCCAAATGTACTTCGTTCTTAGGTATTCTCGGGTCTGCGTACTTTTTCCCAGCAACTTTTATTTCCCACGTGTTGCCAGGTGGCTTCTCAATCAATTTCTACCTAGGAAATCGAACCCCGACGTTCTCTTGTATATATATAATTATTTTCAAGAATAGGAAATTATTCTTTCATTTAATGATCAATTAAATTACTTATTTATTTATTTATTTGACGAGTGAACACCTTTTATGAAGAAGTAATGCAGTAAAATAAAAATAATTAATAAAATAAAAGCAAAAATAAAACTAACAATTATCAGTTTTTATTTTCAGAATATCGAATTTTATACGGGTTCTTAAAATTTTATGTTCGTTTTGGATAACGTTAAAGAATGTTTCTAACGCGAAGATATATTTAAATAAATTAATGTATATAAAAATATGGAGAAAAGGAATTTAATTTTAATTCTCGGAGAACCACGTTCTCGATGTCTGATACGTTTGCTAATATTATCAGAATTGATGGAGATATCAACTACGACAGACTCACGTGGTGCGTGGTATATACACGTATCTCTGTTCTTCGTCAGTGGTTCGTATTTTTGGTTCACCCGTTGCGTGACTCACGATCGAATCGCGGACTTTCTATAACGGCTTGCTCGTATAAATATGCGTGCTCGTGGAATCGGAATAACCGTGTTGTTAACAACGCGTCGTACACGGTGCGTGTATGTATAATCCATTTTTAGGAAGCGATTGCACGAGGAAGTGCAACGTTTACAGGACCATAAATTATTACCGGCCGATCGATCGGTAATTATCGCGCAAGGGTGAATTAAAGGCTCGTTTCGGCCGCCTCCCCGCGGACGAAACGTCGCGAAATTCGACTCGGCAATTAGACAATTACGCAAAGCGACACCGCGGGAAACGAACGTGCAATTTTATCGGGCCACTTGGAAAAAAATATCGCGACGATCAGGAAACGTTGCGTCGCGCAGGGGTTGCTCAACGTCGCTTAATTACCAGCGTTTTATTAGACGGTGTTCCGCGAAACGAGAGAGCCTGGCAGATTCGTGGCTTCGTAATTTGCGATAATTACTTGGCAATTTGAAGTAATTGCGAGAGTGGCTCGCGCGACGGTCAACGGGGAGGGGGAACTTCCAGGTGGAAAATCTGCTGGAATACGAGAGAGTATTTAATCTTCGCGGCATACTAAACACCGTGTCTTTGAAAAATATCTGCGATATTAAAATTTCATTCCGTCACTTGCTCGCGAAATTTTTCCAAAATTTTCAAACCGCACAGGTGAATTGATAATTTACTGATCAAGCGTGTCAATTATTACAAGAACAAGTATTCATTTTTCGTGGTATATTAATCCCTATTTCTTTAGGAAAATTCAATTTGCCAATTTTTCGCAAAATTTTTCAAAAATTTCTTGATCGCACGGATGAATTGATAATTTACTGATCAAGCATCTCAATTATTACAAGAGCGAGTATTCACTATTCGTGGTATATCAATCGCTATTTCTCTGAGAAAATACAATTTTAATGGGAAAATACAAAAATTGCCAATTTCGGGAAGTTTTTCAAAAATTTCTCAATCGCACAGGTGAATTGATAATTTGCTAATCAAGCATCTCAATTATTACGAGGATAAATATTCATTTTTCGTGGTATATTAATCCCTATTTCTTTAGGAAAATTCAATTTGCCAATTTTTCGCAAAGTTTTTCGAAAATTTCTAGACCGCACAGGTGAATTGATAATTTACTAATCAAGTATCTGAATTATTATGTGGATAAAAATTCACTTTTCGTGGTATATTAATCCCTATTTCTTTAGGAAAATTCAATTTGCCAATTTCCCAAAGCTTTTCAAAAATTGCTCAACCACACAGATGAATTGACAATATAGTGACCAAGTTTCTCAAATATTCCGAGAAAAATAATTCGATCACTGTAGTATCCTAAACGTTATATTGCTTTGTGAGAACTCTATTTGTCGACGAAACTCCAAAATCATACAGTTAACCTAATAACCTACCTGCCAAAACTCTCGAATATTGTAACAAAAGGTATCCACTTTTCGTGGTACTTTTTAAGCTATATTATCAGAAAAATTAAATTTGTCAATTTTTTAGAAATTTCGATACCGTACAGGTGAGCTGACAATATATTAACCAAGTATCCGTAATACTCCGAGAGGAATTATTCGATCTTCTCGGTGTTCCAGAAGCTGTATATCTTTAGGAAAATTCAATTTGTCTACAATCTCTGTAAATTTTTGGGAAATTCGGAAACCGCTCAGGTGAGCGGAGAATGTACCAAGAATCTCGAGCACCCGGCATTCCCCAAGTTTTAAAGCACTCTCGACGCGTGTTCGCTGGAAGTTTCGGGACACCGTCGTGTTCGATCAACGACCTAATCACCGTTCCTGCATTTCCCCGAATTCGAAATATCAGACACGACCCCCACTCCTCGGACTCAAATTCGACGAAATATCTTCTCTACCATCCCAAGTGAGAGATGCAGGGATGCAGAAGGTCACAGACACGGAAGATTTTTCGTCGAATTTGAATCCCAAGAGTGGGGGTCGTGTCTGATATTTCGAATTCGGGGAAATGGGGAGGGATGCATCTCTCACTTGGGATGGTATAGCAGGGATGCAGAAGGTCACAGACACGGAAGATTTTTCGTCGAATTTGAATCCCAAGAGTGGGGGTCGTGTCTGATATTTCGAATTCGGGGAAATGGAGGGATGCATCCCACTTGGGATAGTATAGCAGGGATGCAGAAGGTCACAGACACGGAAGATTCTTCCTCGAATTTGAATCCCAAGAGTGGGGGTCGTGTCTGATATTTCGAATTCGGGGAAATGGAGGGATGCATCTCTCACTTGCGATGGTAGAGCAGAGATGCAGAAGGTCACAGACACGAAAGATTTTTCGTCCTCTCCCCCGAGAGGCCTCCTCGCCATCGCTACACTCCCTGAGCGTAACTTCTGGAGCACCCGGTAGACAGGGCTGCGACTACCGGTTCTCATGACAGCCAGGCGGACGTAAATACTCGCGCGTGGAGATTCGTACACACGGACAGGATTAGCCGAGACCTCGTCGACTCAAAGGTTCATTGATAAAGGCGTGTTTCGTGCAAGCGTCGTTCTCTCTTATCTCGCAGAGAGAAACCGCAGGAGAGAGGGTGGACGAAGCCGCGGTCATGGACGAACGAGAACATGGAATTGAAAATTGCCGGGCTGTCGAGCTGGCTCTGATAAGGACACCGTGGCCCCGTGCCAAAAACCACGCCGTATCTCGCGCGAAATACCGCGATCGAGCGGACAGAAGAGGGTTCTCGCGAATGAGTCCACCGTCGATCACGGACTCTCGGCTCTGCTCCGGATGGATTCGTGGACGTGTGAAATCCGTTAGGTGGATTTGCCGGAAATTTCGCGATTTTCGTTGAGAAGTAAATCACAGACACGAAAAGTTTGGAATCTGTTCTGCGTGGACTCTCATATATTCGAATCGCTGCGAAGAGAAATAATCGATGGGTATCGGGAATTTAGGATAGAATACGATTATGGGACTCGGCTTCCAATTTTAATAGAGTCCGAACAAAAGTGTTATGAAAAATAATAAATTATCCTTGGTGTGTTAGTGTTAAGATGAGGAGTCAGGGTCGAATATAAACACCTTCGTGATTTGTTTTAATTACACGTTTCTCGCTAGTAACTTCAGAATATATGGGATAAGATAATCGATATCGTCGCCATATTGGAATCAACCCTATTGATTAGGATTTAACTTTATTTAATAAATAATTAAATTAGGATTTAGATTTAAATTTAAAACGAACGTTATCTGTATACTTATTTCTAAGGACACCTGTCAAATTAACACGTAAAGAAAACCACGTACCTTTTTTTAACGATTAGTTTAATTTAAAAATAATTGTATATTATATTAACAGTCTTAACATAAGTTAACTAAATCTGTTACCATCGTATAATTGGAGCAACCCTTCCGTCAAATTGACAGATTTTTTGGCTAAAGAAGGGTACGAGTTGAAAAATTTTGTGCTATTAAGCTCAATTTTATTTTTTGAGCAGCAAATAAGAAATCGTATAATAATTAACACGTAGAATTATTTAATTTCGATACCTCGCACACTGTTACATTATTTTAAATTCGATATATTAATTAATATCGAGCTTCGAAATTTTCTCAAATGACGAATGAAGGGCACCTCTCGTGTGCAAAAGGTTAATTAATATCGATCTTCCAAATTTTATAAAATGGTGACTGAAAAGAGCTACAATAGACTTAAAGAAACTTAAAGAAATAAAGATATACCAAGAAATATGAAGTTCCTGCACTGAATCATCACTAATGACCTCGATGTCAATGTGACGTGAAATAGAGAGAAAAAAAGAAATTAATTTCATACGAGTCTCTGTATTTTCCACTCCCCGAGCTAGCCACAATCGGGGATCTGACGAATAAACAGGCACGCTCCTGCAATTTGTCGCTTCGAGACACGTACACTCGAAGAATCCGCATTTTTCAAACTCGCCGCGCTTTCTAGTCGTTTCTATACGACGGTCACGTGCGCGGATTACACGTGAACCTTGAACAGGTTGGGGCAACGAAATTTCTACGAGCTAATTCTTATGAAAAATTAGACGAGCGAAAGGAAGAAGCGAACGTTTCGCAAAGTCCTGTCAAGACTCGTAATTCCTATCCGACTGTTGGCTCGTCATCACGCGTTCAGCGAACAAAAGCGACTCGAATGCCCGGCTTGATCCCGGTAATCCGGACCAGCTCGTTAAATTAGGCTTAAGTATACCCCGGGAAATCTTTTTCATTAACGATCGCGCAACTTTTTGCGCAAGCCTGTTCTGAACGCTGCCATAAAACTGAAACCGCGCGGTTATGGGCGTTTTCTCGCGCGAACCGATACGCCGTTTGGCCGGATGCCAGGGGGAATGACTGTGGAAAGCCATGACGAGGACGTGTTCGTGGTTGATCGTTTGTTTGGCGTGAAAAATTTCGCTCTCAGAGCAATCCACGATGGCCGTTCCGCGAGGTGCAAGTTCGAGGAACGGTTTCTTTGCCTTCGAGAACGTGCTTCTGGAAAAACAATGGCTGTGGGAGAATTAGGAGGATCTATGGGATTCTCTCCTACCGTTTTGTCTATAATACATTTACGTTCTTACGGTGCAAAAATAAATGAGAAAGAAGAAAAATGGCGGATCGTGTGATCACGAGATTAGTACATGTCGAGCATAGGATGTCGTAAAATTATTTCAATCGTGGTTCAGAGGTCTAGTGTTAATATTCTACTATAATAATACTAATACTTTACTGTAATAATACTAATACAGCAGTCCTTTGGTATAGTTTTTATTCTAATATTTAACCATTTCACTCGTAAGTTACGAAGAACGTAGCAGACGTCCTGTCTTTAATTCATTTAAAAAATTTTATTTTTGTTCCTATAAAAGATAAAAATGAATGAATGAAGTTCAGAAGTCGCTAAATATTTTATTCTTACGGTGCAAAAATAAATGAGAAAGAAGGAAAATGGCGGGTCGTGTGATCACGAGATAAGTGGATCTCGAGCGTAGGATGTCGTAAAATTATTTAAGTCGTGGTTCAGAAGTCTAGTGTTAATATTTTACTATAATAATACTAATACAGCAGTCCTTTTGTATATTTTTTATTCCGATATTTAACCTTTTCACTCCCAAGTTACGAGGAGCATAGCAAACGTCCTGTCTTTAATTAATTTAACAAATTTTATTTTTGTTTATATAAAAAGTAAAAATGAATGCAGAAGTTCAGAAATAGCTAAATATTTTATTTGTCTACACTAAGAAAATACCACCCACGACACACGATTTTCAGGGCTGTCCATACAGGCCATCTGCAGCATTATGCAAACTTCTTTGTTTATTACTATATATATTAAAAATTTAATATTACGTGTATTATTCTAGGCAGCAAATATTTAGAAAATATACGAATACTAAATCGCATTTGGTTCTATTAAAACTGAGATTTATGCAGACGAAAAATCTCAGATCACGTGCACACAGACGTAAAACGCATAGTCTCGCAATATTTTTGACAGAGGGTAGAATAATGCAGGGATTGTATTAAAAAAAATTTCTCTGTTATCCTAAGAGATGGCAGGACACGTGAGAACAGTTGGATCGCGTTCAGAAAGAATTTTCTAAGCTTTAACAATTTTAAAATCCATGGACGTTGTATCTAATCCGTAGCCATTTTGTAGCGTGACGTCATTCAACGTCTGCAGGAGTGAAAGGGTTAATATTCGTATAGTATCGATATTGGTAATTTGTTGCTAGTTTCATACGATACTTGAGAGGAATTATCACCGAGTTATTCGGACTGGAAAAATGTACTGGGTGATTTACGTGTGTACACTCGCATCGAATAATACCGTGATCCGCGTGTGTCGAGGAACTCAGCCGCTCCACATTTAGAAGCGTACATACTAATGAACCAGCCGGAGACATCCTGACGAGAATAATATTTTTGCCCCAAATGCCTCCAGCCAGATGCACAGAAGCAGTTGGAAAACAGCTAGGCAGGAAGGTCTCGGTAAATCTCTCGGAATCTCGCTGGATCTCGGGCAAATCCCGGCAGATCTGGGTAGATCTCAATAAATCTGTTGATCGTTCCACTTTCCCATTCCTCCGTTCTCTCTCTCTTTCTCTATTCAGCATTCATCCTCGCCGAATTCTCCTCGCCATCGGTACCCCGATGCTCCAAAAATATAACGATGCAAAAATTCCTTATCGATCTTACCCGTTTTTCTCGAGTTCTCTCGATCTTCCCATCGAATTATCGATCCTCGAGTTTCGATTTATTTAACCGACATACGCCTGTTCGCTTCGAACAAGGTTGCACAATTGTATTTCCACCGATATCTCAAAGATCGCTTATCGATCTTATTCCATTCGTCATTCTCTCGATCTTCAACGCGAATCGTCGATCATTCAGACTCGATTTACAAAATCCAGACTTGTTTACTCCGAGCAAAGTTGGAAAATCGTATTTTCACGGAAATCCCAAAAATAGACGTATTCCCAAATGAAAAATTCAACGATTCGTAAATCTCTTCTCGATCTTCCAGGCACGTGATCGATCGTCGCGACTCGATTTACCCAATCCAGACTTGTTTACTCCGAACAAAGTTGCAAAATCGTATTTTCACGGAAATCCCAGAAATAGAACGATGTAAGAAACTCTCAACGATTTTACTCGATCCTTCACTTAGATCATCGATCATCGAATATCGAGATACACTTTTTCAACTTCAACTTTGTCAAGATTACAGAAGCGTATTGCCAAATGAAAAATTCAACGATTCGAAAATTTCTTCTCGATCTTCCACGCACGTGATCGATCGTTTCGATTTACCCAATCCAGACTCGTTTACTACGAACAAAGTTGTAAAATCGTATTTTCACGGAAATCCTAAAAATAGTATTCCCAAATGAAAAATTCAACGATCCGATAATTTCTTCTTGATCTTACCCGATCTTCCAGGAACGTGATCGATCGTCGCGACTCGATTTACCCAATCCAGACTTGTTTACTCCGAACAAAGTTGCAAAATCGTATTTTCACGGAAATCCCCGAAATAGAACGATGTGAGACACTCTCACCGATTTAACTCGATCCTCCGCGTAGATCGTCGATCATCGAATATCGGGATACACTTTTTCAACTTCAACTTTGTCAAGATCGCAGAAGCGTATCGTCAAATGAAAAATTCAACGATTCGAAAATCTCTTATGGATCTTGCACGCGCGTGGTCGATCGTCGCGACTCGATTTATCGAATCGGGGGCCGGTTGTTTACTCGGAGCGAAGCTGCAGAAGCGTGTTTTCGCCGACTGTCGCGGCTTTTTGCCGTTTCCAGATAACGTCCGCGTTCCGTTGGCAATATACACGGGGAGCGATCGCTGGCGAGAGCTGGCCCGTAAACACGAAGAAAAATGTCTTCGTCCCCCCGTTGGTCGGTGTCTCGAAAGACTTTCGCGGACGGCGAACAGGCAGAAATAGCCCAGCTATTCCCGTTCCGGGGAAGCTGCGCCGAGGAGGACTCGTTTCGACTCCCGAGTCTGTTGGATCAGCGCCAAATTGAGTTTTCCAGCGGCCGTAGGAACCGGCAAACTCGAGGGGGCAGCGTGTAGCGGGGGGCTCATACGTACGCGCGACTCGCGCGCACACCGCCATCGCGGGTCATTAAGATCGCGATAATTAAGGTTATCAGCTAAGACGGGTTATTCACTCTGTCTTTCGCTTCTGTATTCTCGCTCGGCGCGCGAGAAAGTTCCCTTGGTCGAGATGGATCTCGCCGGATGATCCCGCGAGGAATTCCGAGTGGAAGGAAGGCGTTCGAAAGGAGGAATTCGAACGCGTGTTCGGTCGCTCCTGGAGGCTGCACACGATGAGAAGATGGAGGAGAGATAGCGAAGTATTATTTGGAGCAGTGTCGCACGATGGTTGTGTGGGGAATACGCGAAGGTCTGAGGAATCGATAGAACGTATAGAATGGTAGGGAGCTCGTGAATCACGAGGTCGGAAATATCTGAACTGATCATTTTCCGTGATCCTAGAATTTTATTCTATAATTTCGATGGCTGCCTGGATTTTTGCGTCCTCGGCATTGGCACATTAGACAACCGGTTTTGGTAGCAGATCTATTACCTGCCACGTCTATCGACGTACCCTGCATCTTCTGCCATAGGCTGGAACTGACTATAGGTCTAATAACTGTGGAAAGTATCAGTAAATTTTTCATGTTCTCTCTGTTCGCAAAATTACTAATTGTATAACAAACTGCTCTGATATCTCGGGTTATTACAAGAATTTGTTTATTACAAGCACAGACAACCGGTTTTGGTAGCAGACCTATTACATGCTACGTCTATCGACGTATTTTAGTATCTTCTATCATAGGCTGGAGCTGACTATAGGTCTAACAACTCTGGAAAATATCAGACAAATTTTTCATGTTCCCTCTGTTCGCAAAATTTCTAATTGTTTAACAAATTGCTCTGATATTTCAGATTATTACAAGCATAGACAACCGGTTTTGGTATAAGACTTAATACCTGCCACGTCCATCGACGTACCTTAGCATCTTTTATTATAGGCTGCACCTGACTATAGGTCTAACAACTCTGGAAAATATCAGACAAATTTTTCATGTTCCCTCTGTTCGCAAAATTTCTAATTGTTTAACAAATTGCTCTGATACTTCAGATTATTACAAGCATAGACAACCGGTTTTGGTAAAAGACTTAATACCTGCCACGTCCATCGACATACCTTAGCATCTTCTATTATAGGCTGCACCTGACTATAGGTCTAACAACTCTGGAAAATATCAGACAAATTTTTCATGTTCCCTCTGTTCGCAAAATTTCTAATTGTTTAACAAATTGCTCTGATATCTCAGATTATTAAAAGCATTTGTTTATTACAAGCATAGACAACCGGTTTTGATAGCACATCTATTACCTGCCACGTCTATCGACGTACCCTAGCGTCTTCTACCATAGGCTGGACCTGATTATAGGTTTAACAATTCTGGAAAGTAGTAGACAAATTTTTCATGTTTTCTCTGTTCGTAAAATCTCTAATTATATAACAAACTGCTCTGATATCTCAGATTATTAAAAACATTTGTTTATTACAAGCATAGACAACCGGTTTTGATAGCAGATCTATTACCTGCCACGTCTATCGATGTACCTTGGCGACTTGTCCCATAGGCTGGACCTGTCTATAGGTTTAACAACTCTGGAAAATATCAGACAAATTTTTCATGTTTTCTCTGTTCGTAAAATCTCTAATTATATAACAAACTGCTCTGATATTTTGGATTATTACAAGCATAGATAACCAGTTTTGATAAAAGACCTATTTATTAGCTGCCACGTCTATCGACGTGCCCTGCATCTTCTATCATAAGCTAGACCTGTCTATAGGTCTAACAACTCTGGAAAATACCAGACAAATTTTTCACGTTTTCTCTGTTCGCAAAATCTCTAATAGTTTAACAAGCCTCATCTGGAAATCTCATCAGGATAAGTTACTGAATTGTTTATGACAACCACCTTGAATTCTCAAATCTCTTCTCTCTTATCACCCAGGGATCAATCATGCAATTAATATAAATGACTCTTTCCTCTGAAAGATCACTGTGTCATATTTCGAATCAACTTTCACTCTCTCATATTTTTCCTCGTTCCTAGTTATCGCTGTTTCGTATACCAACGAGTTCTTATCCCGAGGTTGGACAAATAAATAACGCAACTTTTCTCGTTACTTTCTTCGACAGGGGAAATTTATCGAATTTATCGAACTCGTGCGAGACTTTCCTCGGTAGACAGAGGTGTGGAGGAATTAAGGGCGGCGTGGAAAAATTGGTCCAGGTCGCGAGAGCGGATTAATCTTCACGGGTGGGCCCGGGTCCCGTCAGAAGGAAAACAATTGTTGGAACATGTGGCGGACAGTTTAAGTTTTCGGGCAGCTGTGGACGTCTGTCTCCTCGAGCTGTCCCACGAAGGGACGAGCTGGCTTTTTATCTTCCCTTCGGTTCGATGCAGCTACGTAACATCTGGCACGGACGTGTACCAATTTCGAAGTTTCCCGCCGGACCGGCGTCTCCTTTCAGCCGGGATATTGTTTTCTAGCCCGGATACGCTTTCGGATTTTTATTCACACTGGGATGCCCCTTCGGTCGCTCCAATCATATCCATCGTCTTTCTTCTAATAAATTTCCAACTTCTCGCGAGTTCCAATTTTCTCCCGAATCGACGCCAGCTTCCGGCGCACTTGCCCGGGGCTCGTGAATCCCCACGGATCTCCAGGTTTTGCGAAATCTGCCCATTTTTCCGAATATTTCAACGTCTCCTTCGTAATTCCCGATTATGCAATCGATTGATTCTCGCCTGATTTTTAATGCCCTCCGTAATTCCACTTTTCATTCCGAGAATTCGTCGTTGTCTTATCTCGGTTATCCGAGACGTACCAATTTCGGGATATTAGATTATAGAGCAATGATGTAAGAGCAGTGATGTTGAAGCTACTATAACTTCGACATTATCGCTCTAATCGCTCGTCTCCGCAATGAGAATACGCGTACAAAGTCAAGTGACTTACACTTTATTTCCGATTTTGTTTAAAATTTAAATTAAAATAATGCAGGATACCAAAAGAAATCGCGAATCGGTTATTGCCAACAAAAACAAATTGTAAACCTATCGATATCTTCTAGAAGCAAATCGAAAAGTTATTCTATATAACAAAATTAAGTTGCGCGACTCCTCTACGGGGAGATGAAGCGTAGGTTAAGGAAAGCATAAAAGCGTGGTCCTTGACAAGCAAAACAGAGTCCTTGGAAATCGGTTGTGACCAGCACAAGCGTGAGTCGTTTGGTGTTGGAAAGAGAGTTTTAAAGAGTGCGTCTTTGTGTGTTTTCGTTATCTTGGTTCTCTTTCTCTAAGATAAATCAGTTTACGAGTTTTGAGTTTGTGTTATCGTGTTCTTGTTCTTTCGTCAATTTTCGGTGTCTCAAGACCAGTTTCGCCATCCTACAATAATTTCTTTCGTCTCTATTTAAAAATCATTAATTCATCATCATCTGCACGAAAATTGGATGGTACTTGTACCTTTTACTATTACAAAAATACACCGTTTATTTATGACTCGATCACCCCACGGGATCCGTAATGGCCACCCAAAGGGCGAATACCACCCATAGAGTACTCGCGAAGTAAATTGCAACGCGACCAGTGCCAGTGAAAACACCAGCAAACCGATTCTTGTATAAATTCATACATCCATCATCCTCGCGAGGAAAAACCACACTTTCGCGCACATATGTGCATCCGATAAGGAATCGGATGACAATAGCTGAAAGATTTATAAAGTAAAGAAGTACAAAAATAATAACAATTAACATCATTTATGAAAATTGATTTAAAATTTTAAATGTATTTTTTATGATAAATTAATTATATAATTGCATGATACTAGATAACCGTTTAAAGAAATCGTACGATACAACATAAATATAAAAAATATGTGTATAGTACATCAGGTTTGCTGCATAATGCAATGAAAAGTTGATCGAGATGCTAATTAGCAATAAGTGATTGCAAATAATCATGTGTTGATCGGAGGAATCTGAAGTTAACCTCTTAAGCACGGCTGAATTTTGCGCGGGGCTGTTTCTCTGTACGGCAGAGTTCAACGCGAATAACGTGTAAATGATACGGCACTGCAATGTGTGACGGTTACACGAGTACATTGGAATGAAGTGTTTGATGATTAAATTATTGTATTATTATTGTATGATGATTAACTATAGTGGCGCGTCGTACAGAAATATGACATCCGCGAAAGCCACTATAGTGATGGCGCCTAGTGCCTAAGAGGCTAATATGCTTTTGGGTTGAGTCTACGCTCTTGCATCTATTTGTTGCGTCTGTCTCACTTTGTCTCGTTGCTTCGATCGCTTTCTTTGTCACACGGTGTTCTATGACCGGGCTAACAGGAAGGGATCAATTCTATCAATAAGGGAAGCGTTTTACTCTACTTCAGCCATGATGTTAAAATAGTTGGGCTGATGGGGACTCGGTCCTACAAGTCTTTCAGATGACTTCTTTTCAGCATAGTACATCTAGATAGCATATTCGGGGTCTGGTCGGAGGAAATTACCAGCCAATGGTCGTGACGAAAATATCCCTGGAACCGAGGGATTTGATGGCGACAAGAAGAGAAGGGAGAATTTTGATCGCGGGCTAAACCGACAATTTGTACACCCGCCGCGCGAGTACTTCCTCGCCGACTCCTAACACGCCCTTTTTGTCTCTCGTGCAAGGCTCGTTCCGTCACGCCACGTGCACGCCATAAGCGTACCTTATTAGCTCGGCTGCCAGCACGCATGTGCGATGAGCTTCTCGGCCCGAACGCAGCCAATCGGAAGCTTGCGTGGCCGAGGATGAATTATTCAAACTCGTCGCTTCCACGTCGAATAAAACCGGCAGGAAAAAGCGGGGAACCGGGAACGGGGAACGTGGATGACCAAAGGTTCGATCTCTCGTTGCCCTCGCGAGGATCTTCGACCAGCTTCTGCATCCTGAACGCGATGGTCGAACGGATAGGCCTCGGTGAGAAGTGGGTCACCGAGCGGTTTAGGGGTACATCGCGGATCCAGGATAGATCGCGGCGGATTCGCGATAGATCTCTGATAGGATCGATACTATCGAGATCCGGGTAACCGCGGACAGACAAAGGAACTCGAAAGCGTGTGAAACGGAGTCGTGACGTGCGAGGTGTACTGCTTTGCTCGGGAGGCGTGAAAAATGGAGGAGAGGACCCGAAGTTGGTACCATGAGGATTTGCTTAAAAGGGGGTTAACGATCGCCAAGTCGAGGGTTAGGTGTTCGTCTGTCTTTCCAAGTTTCCAGGCTTTTCACTGCCACCACGATCCTTCGCCAGAAGAAGGAAAAGCGTACTTGTCAGCGGTTAGAAGAGGGAAGTCAAGGGCGTAGAAATTTGAAATCCAGATCTCAGGGTACAAGGAATTTTCTCCCACCAGCGGATCTAATTTTGCACGACCGGGGAAGTAGACTTTGTAGATAGTAACTGTGATTTTTGGGTGAAAATATGGCGGAGGGGATCCAATGTTGGTACCACGGTCCACGAGGATTTGCTTAAAAGGGGGTTAATAATTGCCAAGTCGAGGGATAGGTGTTCGTCTGTCTTTCCAAGTTTCCAGGCTTTTCACAGCCTCCACGATCCTTCGCGACTCGGATACACTGTAAACTTCGCAAAAAAAGCGTACTTGTCAGCGGCTAGGAGGGGCAAGTCAGGGGCGCAGGATGTGGGTCGCCGGGGTCGAAATTTGAAATCTAGATCTCCGGGCAGAAGGAATTTTCTTCCACCAGCGTATCTAATTTTGCACGACCGGGGAAGTAGACTTCGTAGATCGTGACGGTGATTTGTGGGTGAAAAAATGGCGGAGAGGAAGCTCGTCCAGCGCACGAAAAGAGAGGCACGCGAGGAGGAGCACGTACACGAAGGCACGAAGGGGTCCTCCAAGCTCATTCTTCGGCTTTCTTTCCTTTTTGCCCACTCGCCCACCCAGTTTCCCGAGAAACAAATGGCTTTAATTCATGCGTGGCTGGCTAGTTCCGAACGAGATTGCCCCGATAGTGACCTTCTTCTTGCGGAACTCGGCTCGGGCTAGTTCCTCCTGCTAGCTTACTTCGTTTACGTGGAAATTTCTCTGCTATCCTCTTCGTTCGAGCTTCGCTGTCCCTGATTGACTTGGTTTGAGAATTTTTTCACATAGTTGTCCCTGGATTTTCAGCATCCTTTTGTAACGAAGAACTTGTAATCTATTGCATGATGCGAGTACAGGTGGAAAATTTTGACAATTATCGGAGCAATAATTCCTTCTTCGCTGTGATAATAAAAATTCGTTGACCACGATCTTACACTTTTAGAAGAGGGATCTGAAATAAAATTAAATAAAATTTGCTCATCGTCGCATGCATCGGTGGTGGCGCTGGTGGGGGTACAAAGGGAGTTAAAAACGCTCCGAACAAAGGAAACTCCGAGGATGATTTAAGGTCGCTCAGCCAGGTTCCGAGTGATCGTTAAGGTCGTTAATGCGGGAGCTTTTTGTTCGACGGCAATTAGAAGTTATAATTCTCCGTTTCCACGGATGTTTAGTCCTCGCTATTACCAACTTGCACATTCCCTGTTCCAGTGACATTTGCATCCATCGCGACCTCGAACGGCTAACAAATTAACAGATGATCTCCGCGGAGCATTTTACCGCTAGCCTAATTATCCTGCCATAAATGAATCGCGGGGAGATCTTGGACGGTCCTACGTTTCTGGCATAATGAACGTACGGCTTAATTACCTGTTCGTGCAGCTTCATGCTACCTTGGCCAGTTCTAAACGCGCGATCCCCGCAATTAAGCCTACGAGGCAATTATTCGAAGCCGTCGCTCGATCGAATTCGCAAGCTGCTCGAAAGCATAAATATTCAGTCGCGTCGATGAAGATCGCCAATTTTTCCGCCGTTTCGAGCGGCTCTCGCTCGTGTGCCAGCCTCTCAAGGCCGTTAATGAAGCTAATTGGGTGTAACGACATTCTGTCGTAAGCTCCGCCGGCCTACAGCCGCTTCGACGAAGCCACACGTCCCTCCCACGCCGAGCTGCCTTCTCTTTTCATTTTTTTTCCCCCTAACTTCCCTCAAGCTCGATCGCCTCGTGTCCAGAAATCCTCCAAAATCAATTAATTCCTAAATTTTCTCCGCCCTCTTCGTTTTTTCAAATTTTTTATTCCAACTATTTACTGTCTACAAGCTTCATATTTATTTTATTTCTCGATTGATCTCTTTTCCTGGGTAATTTGTAATTTTATTCCTGTTTTATTTGCAGAGACTCTGCGTTGCAGTTTGGTTATATAGTACTTTCGAATTTTATTTTCATTTAACTTAAAAATTAAAATCGATTGATTCCTAAATTTCCTACGCTCTTTCCGTTTTTTCCAATTTTTTATTCTAACTATTTACTGCCTACAAGCTTCATATTTATTTAATCTCTCGATTGATCTCTTTTATCTCGGTAATTTGCAATTTTATTCCTATTTTATTTGCGGAGACTCTGCGTTGCAGTTGGTTACATAGTACCTTCGAATTTTATTTTCATTTAATCTAAAAGTTAATTGCTTTCTCTTGTTAAACTGTGATTTTGTTTGTATTTATTTCTATTTCGTATGGAAATAATTAGAGCAAAATACGTGTAAAAATTTTCGCTCGCGAAAGTGGGGAATGTTCCTGGTATGGGAGTCTAATGGGAAATCGCGCTAATTAATTCGTCGAGTCTTCTTCGTTCGTATTCCCATAGAGGTATTGCGGATTCGATAATTATTCGGCCGCAGAATCGTATCAATTACCCTTTGGCTAGCATTTCCAGCGAATAATTTGAATACGACGTCTGAGGAGAGAGACGCGGTCGATCTATCGACCGGAAGTTCGCTCGTTATGCCCTGCTGCCCATTTCGGTAGTCTGAGGGTCATAATTTGCCGGTGTTCCAAGCCGCCCTGGGGAAACCGGATATACACGTCGCTTTTGTTCCGCGGCTTTCGTCTTGGCAACAGAGAAATCCTATGGATTTGTTCCAAACGAACGGGCCTATCCGCGTCGCCTATCAGAACCACCTCGATAACCCACTCTCTTGCTCCGGTACCGCCGTAAACACCGGCGGCCAAGATGGTCGCAACGAACGACTTCCAGCAGCTCCCCAATTTTTCCTATCGCCCCGGATTTATCGTTCATAAACTTTCTCATACGGACAAATTCATCGTGGAATTCATTTTCCGCCCTCGACAGTATCTAGAGTTCCCTCGAGTTCGCGCCAATGGACCACTGACCAATCGACGTTTACGACCGCCTGTAATTACCGGAGTTAGCGTAAACTCGAAACTTTATAAAACCACGAGTATAACACCGTGAGTAGTAGCAGTCGTTCATCCGCCATCTTCCTTTCGCTGGGACGTCACGGAGTACCCTTTTACTCGCTATCCTCTCTCGTCGACTAATACCTCTCCATTAGGGAAGCGAGTAACAGGAGCAATCGGTCACGATCTAGCTGGAAGTTGGCAGCAAACGGTCAAAAGCGCGTAATGGCGGCCATGAAACTTCGGAACCTTCCGGTGATGCCTACGTATCGTCGAAGTCGGTTATAACAATCACATTGATAATCGCTAAACGTCTAGATCTAGAGGCTAGAGCCTCTCAAAAGGTTAGTCGAGTACGGTAGTTAGCGTAAACTCGATACTTTATAAATTCATAAGCATAACACCGTGAGCAGTAGCAGTCGTTCATCCGCCATCTTCCTTTCGCTGGGACGTCACGGAGTACCCTTTTACTCGCTATCCTCTCTCGTCGACTAATACCTCTCCATTAGGGAAGCGAGTAACAGGAGCAATCGGTCACGATCTAGCTGGAAGTTGGCAGCAAACGGTCAAAAGCGCGTAATGGCGGCCATGAAACTTCGGAACCTTCCGGTGATGCCTACGTATCGTCGAAGCCGGTTATGACATAATCGCGTTGATAATCGGTAGACGTCTGGATCTAGAGGCTAGAGCCCCCTCCGACGAGTCACGTTCGATCGGTGACACGGGAATCCGGCGAGGGACGGAGATGTTTCTAGTCCCGACGCGTGTGAACGCGGCTTAACGCGCGCCGTGCTGCACGGTCGCTGATCGTAGCGTTGATGGTTTTTGATTGGCCGGAAGTGACGTCACGACACGCATCGCGACTCGCCGCATTAATCCGCGCCGCGCCGCGTCTTCGCCCGAGCATTGTGTGGCCTCACGCGTGTTTACTTTCGTCGCGTTCCGCGCGCGTTCGGGATCCCTCGATGCTTCTACGTGCTACCATTGGCGGAGAGTTGCACCACGTCGCGTTTCATCGCAGGCAATTGCGCTTAATCTCTCTACCCGATGCTCTGGCCCGCGCTCCATGGATCAAAGGTATCTAGCCGTGCGTGCTGCTTGCTCGATTGGTCGCCATCCACGTATGGGTTTTGGATCACGATGGTCCTGTTAGGAGAGGTTGTTGAACCTGCGCGAAAAGTCTCCTTCTGAGAGTTGGTCCTTGGACTACTCCACGAGTTAGGATTTTACACGGATGCTTGCACTTTACACGTGAGGATCCACGAGTATTCTTGGAACGCAGATAGGATCGATGACGAAATTGAGCTGAGATCGCGTTAGAAATTCGCTCTCGCGAGGATCCGCGAGCAGAGATCGTTCAAGATCCTCGCGAGTGTTTGTCCTTGGAGTACTGGATCGAGGAAACGAATCGGGTCGAGTGGAGTCCGCGTTAGAATTTTACACCGGGTCCTTTCACGAGGATCCGCGATAATGGGTCCCGTGAGTGGGTACCGTCGAACTCGAGCGAAGCCTCTCGCAAGAATCCTCGAGGCCTTGGACGAGCGGAATGAATCGTGCAACAATCGCTAGAATTTTACATTCGGCACTCGCGATTGGATAGCTAGCTTGATAATGGTACCGGCACGGAGTCAAGTGATGCTAATGTCGCGGTAAGTGGTGATACTCCGTGGCAGCGCATAGTGCTGCTATTACTCATGGCTCTCGGCTCCGACAATGGTAATTGCCATTGCCGGGATACCATTCTTAGCGCTGATACCATTATTAGAGTCGCCGCGTTCAATAATACCGTTCTAGTTTCCCAAACGAGACCGTGCAAGGCTGCCTAGAAGGGACCAGAAGGGACCAGATGGGCTCAAAAATCACCAGAAATGATACGGAACTGGGGAAAAATCGTAAACGATGACCTATATGACTATGGGTAGGTGACGGTGAGCAAGGAATGCAGCTGGAAGCGAGGATGAAATTCTTCGTGGACGCGATCAACCGATAAAACGGGGATCTGGAACGATTTCGAGGTTAGGAAGCCGCGGGGTCGTAAAGCGGCGAGACGAGCCAGGAACGGATTAAAAATTCAGCGAGGAGTTCCACGGAGACCTTTACGACGTGCGAAATAATACGGTTGCACGGGGGCTAAGTAACGCGTGGCAGGTCGTAACGAGCGTTCCATGCGAGCTGCGGCGTAAAATACGCGGGCGGAAGGGACATAAAATCAGCAAGAGCTCGCACCGCTGCGCTTCCTGTCATAATTTATAAACCACGTCGGCCCCCGGCCTTCGATTCCTCCCCGGGTCATCGATTTTCCCGTTGATCTCGCATTCGCGACATTTCTAGCTCCTCATCGATCGGATGCTCTCTTACCTGGGATACGAGGGTGGTTTTGGCTGGAGGACATGTCCTTTCGCCTGCTTCGCGTCTCCACTCTACGGGTCTAAATTTATCGCGTCGTTACGTCTAAATTTATTGCGTTTCGACTTCGCGCGTTGCTATTATTGCGAAATTTATACAAGGGGGCTAGGAATTCGCAGAGTTTTCTCGAAATCTTCGTCGACCCTGCATTTATCGAGGAATCGAATCCAAAGGTTAAACGTTTCGACTGGCCAAGCAGCTAGCTTCGCTACATTTCCCATTTAGCGATCGCGAAACCGCGGCGAAGGAGGTAAAGGGGTTCGCAGATTTATTTAGTTTAAATCCCAGTTTCGTTTCGGTGGTCTCTCGACCGCGACTCCGGCGATATTTCCTCTGGTACATTTCTCATCGAGGGCGCAATGTTCCATCATCGCTGACGGGTCTTTTTCGAAATTCCACCGGTCGCGCTCGTCGAGTGCGCCAACAAGGATCCCGGATTACAGGGGTTTAAGACGTATATACGAGCTCGTAAAACTGCACTGTGTCGCGGAAGCGGCGAGTGCGCGAAGATTTACGTTCCCCGAGTCTCGGTCGACGGATTTAATTACCGTGGCTGCTTATTTTTAGCCTAAACTCCGGATCCGATCCACCGCGCCGCGATCATGGACTTAGCCTCTTTTACTCCTGCCCTATTCTCGCCAACCGGGTAACAGTTTGACTGTCACGTTGGGTATATGTGATCGGCCACGGTCTCTCCTGTGACGCCGTGGTGGTCATTGGTGACTGGAGCGCTTGAACTACTTACAATTGGAAAAATCGAATAAAAATTGACAGTTTGTTGACTGTCAACCGTTACCAAGGATGACACGATGATCACCCGTGACTGCCAATAAGATAAACGCTTTATTGGGTAAGAATGTTGTCTTATGTCAACCAATTTATCATTATTTTGCCATTATATGCTTTGAATAATAAAAATATGGCGTCCTGGTTTGGCAGTCAAAGGGGTAACGGACTTCCTCTTCGCGCGCGTTCGTAAAAACTCACCCTTTGGGTAATAAAGGGGGGCTTCCTCAAAAGGATCTTTGACAGAGATCTCTATAGATCCACCGAACCGAATTGGATGAAAATTGACAGTTAGTTGACTGTCAACCGTTACTATGGACGCCACGGTGGTCACCCGTGACAGCGAATAAGATGAACGCTTTATTGGATAAGAATGTTGTCTTATGTCAACCAATTTATCATTATTTTGCCATTATATGCTTTGAATAATAAAAATATGGCGTCCTGGTTTGGCAGTCAAAGGGCTAATGGACTTCCTCTTCGCGCGCGTTCGTAGAGACTTAGCCCTTTGGTAATAAAGGGGTGCTCCCTCGAAGGGATCTTTGACACAGATCTCCATAGATCCACCGAACCGAATCGAATCGAATCGAATCGAACGGAAACATCGTCAACTCTGCTGTCAGCACTCGCGTCTCTCTATCGTCGCAATTCCTCGAGCCATAAATTGCAAGGTAGCCGGTGCACAAGCTTGCGGCAATGACGCTCGTGCTTTCGAACCACGAGTCGCGTCCCGCTGATAAAGCTCTACCGGAAGTTGTAATCCGTGGAAGCGGAACTTCCACGGTGGTCATAAGCGAGCTCTCGCTGGGAGGGTTAATGCGTGGGAGGTTCGATCGACCTAGAGGTCCCTGCTGGGCAGTTAGAGGCGCGAGGTCCGCTCGCGAATCAAAGGGACGAGGGTTGTCCGCGATTTCGACGGCGGGTAATGGAGTAGGCGCAGTGGACGGGCCTCGTAAATCTGTCGTCCTTTGGCGAAAGAGGCCGGCTAATGATGCAGCCGAGTGCAGCCCCGTAAATTGGCCAGGCAATCGCGCGATGCGATGTTAATTAAATTCCCTGGAACGTGGACGCCTTTTTCCCTGGCGCCGTGAAACCGAGAATTTGTTGCGGACTCGAAGCAACTGGCTGACCACTTGGTGCACGAGTCGCGCAACTCGTAGATAATTATCGAAGAATGATTTACTCGGGCCGGGACTCGAAGTGGTCGCGACACACAGGGGTCGGTAGTGTCGGAGGCAATGGCGGACTTCTCGTGGCGAGTTACGGTAATTCCGAGTTTCATTGGGGTTAGAGTTATTATTAGAGTGAAAGAAAGTTATCGATGGCTGAGATGGTCGATTAACGATAGCGACGCTGGAGTAGAACTAGGAACGAGTTCGCGGTAATGTAACTTCTTGCGATTCGCCGCGCTATTCAGACTCTGCTAACATTACGCGAGATCTCCGTCACGGTGATAAGCCCTACGTTATCGTGTAAATACGAGTCCAACAGATAGGAGAAGTTCATGGTCCAAAATAATCAAATGACTCCGCTTTGTTGGCCAACTTACACAATGGCTTTGTGTTTTGGTCCCATCGGGAGATAACGAGTCGCGTAATTTCCACGTTTTGAATATCCAAAAGCTCTGACCTCGGAATCCGACAGACGTCTAGTCGGCATACTTTGATTTCGATTGACAAGCAGACTATCCTTATTTCTGTCGTATCTTCTCAACATTACGAACTTCATCGTTCGCAGTCACGATTGCGGCGAGGAGCAAAATTCGACAGGCGATGAAATTCGTGAAAATAGCCTGGGACAATAATTCGAATCGAGATTGACGCGGTAATCTTATAATCTTTTCAATTTCGAATACGAGAAAGATCGGTTTTTCCGCGGATTTGTGTGTGAAGAAAGAGACGAACTCTTGGAATACCTCGGAAACTCAGTCTCAATGCTACTCGCAAGTATTCGATGCAGAAACTTTATTAAAATCCCTGGGTAACACCCTGTATACGCGAGTGCCGAGTTATTTCTTTCGCACCACCTGAGACGCGGCAGAGGAATCCGAATGGCGGCCACTCCAGGCCGCGTTTGAATGCGCAATCCAGGTCCGAAAAATCGCATTGGCGTGTGGAAAAATCGGGGCACGCACGCGCCAGCAACGGCCAAAAGGTTCGCCGCGGCGCTGATGCAACCTCGAGTCGGAGGTTTTTGTTCGGGCCGTGCGCCTAGAGGGGATATCCAGACCGGCCGATTTGGAGGTTAGGGTCGATTGGTAGGTTGGCGTAGCGAGCACGGAGCGAGAGAGACGTTGGGAGATTGGGAGAGGAGGGAGGCTGGGTAACATCGAGGCGGGACCCTGCCTTTGGAAGCCCTCCGGAACACACGGTAGCTCGAGAGAGCAGGCCTTTGTAGCTGGCATGGCACCATGCCAAAATATCTCCTCGTCCCTCTTCGTTTCGCCTCCTCCCCGCCCCGGACACGAGATCCCGTCGTAGAAGCGACTCCCTACTAGCGGACCTGCGAAAACCAGCCCCGAAAGCCACGTTCCATTTATTGTCCGCGTAGAAAACGTACGACGCCGACGCGGACCACCGCCGAAATAATCGAAGGACGAGCCACGCGGAAAGGTCATGGATGCTACTCTCGGCAGAGAGAGAGAGAGAGATTGCTCGCCTTTTTTTCCCCGCTTTTTCGAATGCCGTCGAGAGGTCTAGAAAGTGTGACGACTGGCGATGATCGGCCAGGCGAGATAGCCCGGGCTCCCATTGGCCCGAGCCTCCGCATCGGTGCAGGCTTTTGGCTGATATTCCAGGATCATCTCGATGAGAAGGTGTTTTTATTGGGATTGGATGCCGGATTTTCTTGTTGATCGAGTACTCGGGTCGGCAGCAAGTTTGAAGGATGGTGGAATTAAAGGAAGGATCGAATTTTGGGTGGTCTTCGCGCGAACGCTACTGCAGGAACCTTGGAAGGAGTCTGTCGGATGGAAGGAGTCTCGCGATACGTTCCTCCCTCGTTTATTATTTATCTTTCTCTGCTTTTATAACTCGAAATTTATAGCTTGGAAAATTTTGAAACATTCTTTGTACAATAATATATAGTTTCGCGGTAAATGTTAGAAGATTTTCTTACCGAATATAGTACTAATCACGACATCTATGTGTGTAGAATATTACTATTCTCTCGTTTGGAATGTGCGAGACCGAGCTTATCCTGGAGCTTTTCGTTATTCTTCTTACGCCCATTGTAAAGTGAACACGTGATACTAATTTTATGAAATATGAAGTGGATACAAATATACGCGAATACGTTATTTAACCTCTTCAGGGTCTACGTTTAGTTCTTTTGAAATTATGATTATTACAAGTGAGAAGAAAATTGGCGTCAGTTCTTAGAGAACTATTCACCATAGAATCCCTCATCGATAAAGAAAGAACCTGGTCGAATATTATTGTTAATAACGGTTTATTTCACTTCGATACCTGTGCTTTGAAATCACTGTAACGTCAATTTAGAAAGAAATTCGTCCTTGAAGAGGTTAACCAAAGTACTGTCACAATAAGATATTCCTAAATTTCATCTGGAATCAACCGATACGAACTTCCTACTCGCTTGAAATTGCAAGAAAATTTCGATCCCGCGAGCTAACCTTCCCATATTAACGATCGGTTACCGATCACAGCCGACTGACTCCTTTCGAGCTGCCTGCAGTACTTGCAGCTGGACGGGCACAATGTTGCAACGTCACAAAAGCGTGGAAGATAGATAGGAAGGAAGGGTGATCGATAGAACCATGGTTATTCTTTAAATAACACACGCGACTCCTCTGTTAAATTTTCCCATAAAATTTTTGAATTTTGATATTCCTGAATTCCTCTGTGGACTAGATAACCAGTGGGGGGTGCATCGGTCAGATATTAAGCAATTAACCGTGCTCGGAGTAGGTCACCCCTTTCAAAGGGATAATCTCTTTCCTCCCCTTGCAGCTTAATCATTGCGTACAGTGGCGGTCGCGAAGAATTCCTTGGATGTTCCTTTGGCTAGCGTGCAGAGGGAATTAACAGGATCCGAAGCTCTTGGCCCCTTCTACCTTTTTCCCTCGCTGACCGTCATCGAACGAGTCCCTTCTGGAAAGAAGCGAGCCTCGGATATTGAATTTCGTGCGGTGAATTTCATATCGGGCCGGGGAAATTCCTTTATTATTTTTTGATTTGTAGTCAGGCCGTACTGGGAATATTAACGACGCATTAAAGCTCGCAGACTGGGTCATACTTTTCGGCCCGATAAACCCGCTTTTCCTCCGAGTCGTGCAAACGGATCTTAATTGCTCCGTATCGCGTGAAAGAATATTAAACGATATTACCAAGTCACGCTTTAATCCCCTCCCCTGTAATCGCAATCTCGTTTGAGCTGTACGATGTATGGCTGCAGCTGCAGAATGCATCGTCGTACAATTGTTACCGACGTTTGTGGCTGTCTTTTCCAATTTTTCCGTGCATTCGCTATCGGCTATTCTAATTTCCCTTTGACCCAAAGGAAGAAGAAACGAAAGGCCTTTGCTGTCTGGAGAGATTAAACATTCTCTCCAATGAGGACTCCAATGACGTCTGTCTTCGTTTAAAGAAAAATGGTTTAGTATTTATTATTAGGGTATCGGGCTAAGGTGTCCTTGACTGAATTTCGAAGTAATTATTATTCTTCTCACCGCGTAACGAGAAGCTGGGAATCCCAGAAGGTGCTCGAAGGGCTGATAAAAAAGTTTCCAAGTCGCTTACAGTAATACCTGTTTAAGATAAACGAATTAGAACGGCGCAGCAGACTCTGGCTTACGGACTCTATTACCAAGAAGACGATTATCGTTTCGATACGTGCAGCACGGTTTTAAAGCTCGGTTTCGCTTCTCCGCCTCGGCCACCCCCGTTAACGCGACACAATAACCGGGTGTAGGAGAATAAAAGGACGGATTCGAATGGGAAAAAATATGCGGTTAACCATTGTTAAGGCAGAATTTGCAATGCTGAGCAGCGGTCCCTCGAGAGGGCAGAGCCGAGGCTTAGCTTCGATATTACTTTGTAAACGTGGTTATCGTCTATGAACAGAGAGCGTATTTTCCTCGACGAGATATGATATCGATATAGGCCGAATACTTGAAATATTTAAGAGGGAAAGGTGACTGGAAAGGTCATGGTTGCGGGTCCGGTCATCCAACGACGCGATTGGCCAGGGTTTTCCTGGAACAGCGAAACCCATTGTCCCACCGGCGTTCGTTACATCGAGAAAAATATGTAATCCCGAGATTCTCACGTGTATTTCGTCTAACGATTGCGCAGCCCGTTAGCACCGTGCTCTTAATTCCCGTTAACGCGTTGTTCGCTCGCTGTCGTTACACTCTCTAACACAATACGCACACACAGGCTTTGTACACCTGCTGACACACATCTGGTCTTTTCTTCGTCGTTTCGCCTTTCTTTGCTCGCGTTCTGTCTGCTCGCTTCGTGCTCCCACTTCTCTCCTCGTGATCGATGTACCGATTTTTCCCTAGCCCAATTCAACCCTGCAGAGCATCGGGGAATTAACTCGTCGTCCATGAAAGACTCTAACGTGGCTTTTGAGTCTTCCAAATGTAGGATCACGCGATACAAAATTTAACGATTATCGCGAATATCAATTTCTGGTCAAATATTCGCGATATTTTGAATCAGTGTCTACATATTTCGCGAATTTTCTGAAAATTTGCGAAGTTTGAGAGTCATTAATGACGTGTCAATAGGATTCGAGGCTTTTCCATGTATATTGCCTATTTATCGAATTTTTAGAAGGCACTCGATGAAGTTTCCATGCAAATTAAACAGGTTCCAAATTTGCTACTAATTTTCCTATATCTCTTTTCTTGGAATTCTGAGAAAATTTGAATTAATAAAGAAATACGCGTATTTATATTGTACCTATGTAAAAATTTTTCACGTGAGACCTAACATTCTATCTCTTCCATTCTGAGAGGCCACTTACCCTATATGTCAAGAATCAGGTATGTACTGTACCAAAATTATTCTTCCAAGCTTATTTATTGACACTTTTCGTTAAATTTCCTAGTCCGAAGGAATGGAACGAGGATTTTCGAATTTGCAAACTGAATCAGAGATTCCCAAACACGGTCGATTCCGAGAACCCGCAGCCTTAAGCAGCCTCAGACATCTCACTTGCAGAAGAATCTTACAAGTTCCCGTCGCCTGGCGAACGCGCCGAATCCAATTAAGCAGATCGCTTCTCGTCCAATTACTCGGATTGAAGAAGTTCAGGGGACGCGTTCAGACGCGATTCACCGATCCCATGTGCCGTAGTTCGTTGATCATCGTGTTAAGCCGCTTGAACCTCGCGGCTTTCCGCGCGGAAACGGAATTACGGAGTAAGCTGGTATTCGCTCGAACCTCGCGCCCTGAACAATCCCGCCGGAACGCTGTTCCATTGTTCGCCACGTGAATGGAGACAGGATATCGCGGTGATGGAGACGATATCCATGGCTTTCTTCCGACTAGAGAAATCTCGTTTCCAAGTCCAAGTTGGGCGACAGTGTCTCCGGGTAGGAAGACATGTCTCCTTTGCTCAAATATTTTCGACTCCACGGTTCCCGCGTGTGTTTGTCGATGCTGAATCATCCAGTTTGTTCAGGCAGTTGTCGTTGACAGGATTGGTCGATGGAGAAGACACGTTTTTAGCTTCGAAGTTCAAATTTCGTGGGAACCTTGAGTCGCTCGACAAACAAGGGTTCGGGGTCTTCGACTACTCACCAGTAACTTCGTTGTAGTCAGTGCAGCATTGGTTCAAAGAGTAATATCGGGAGAATCGTTAATTTTGATTCATATGAAGGGTCGAAACATAGGAATTGATCTGGCATACGTTTATTTTAATTCGGAGAGGGTTCAAGCACGGGATCCTAATTTTGCAATCTCTATAGTTTACGTCTCCTATTAATTTATAGAATTTTGCATATATAATTTTACAATTTTTATGCTGGAATATTCGAAAGAGAATTACAGAATGCACTCATTGTTACTGAGTTCTCACCCTAAACCACCCCTATCTTAAAAATCGGTTTAGAAATTTGGCAACGAACGTCAATCGCTAATCTGAACTATGGTAATTAATATATCATATGTTTCTTTTAACTGGAAGAGAGTTGAAACACAGGATCCCAATTCTGGAATCTCTATAGTTTACATCCCCTATCAGTTTATATAATTTTGTACAATAAATATAATTTAACAATTTTTTTGCTGGAACATTCGAGAAAGAATTACAGAATACACTTATTATTAGCGCATTTTCACCCCAAAGCACCCGTATTTTAAAAATCGGTGTAATAATCTGGTAATTACGAACATCGATCACTGATCTGAACTATGGCAATTAATCTATCATACGTTTCTTTTAATTCAAAGAGGGTTGAAGTATGGAATCTCTATAGTTTACGTCTTCTATTAGTTTGTACAATCTTGTATAAATAATTTAACAAATTTTCTGTTAGAATATTCTAAAAGAAATTCCAAAATATATTTATTATTACTGAGTTCTCACCCTAAACCACCCCTATCTTAAAAATCGGTTTAAAAATTTGGCAACAACGAACGTCAATCGCTAATCTGAGCTATGGTAATTAATATATCACATGTTTCTTTTAACTGGAAGAGAGTTGAAACACAGGATCCCAATTCTGGAATCTCTATAGTTTACATCCCCTATCAGTTTATATAATTTTGTACAATAAATATAATTTAACAACTTTTTGCTGGAACATTCGAGAAAGAATTACAGAATACACTTATTATTAGTGCATTTTCACCCCAAAGCACCCCTATTTTAAAAATCGGTGTAATAATCTGGTAATTACGAACATCGATCACTGATCTGAACTATGGCAATTAATCTATCATACGTTTCTTTTAACTGGAAGAGGGCTGAAACACAGAACCCCTATTCTGGAATCTCTATAGTTTTCATCCCCTATCAGTTTATTTTATTTTGTACAATGTATATAATTTTCCGACTTTCTGCTAGAATATTCGAAAAAGAATTCCAGAGCACACTCATCATGAATGCATCCTCACCCCGAACCACCCCTACCTTAAAACTCAGTTAAAAAATCTGATAATCACGATCATAAATCGTTGATCAACCCGGAAAGTCGATATCTGGAAAAACGTGGCATTTCCATCGAAAATGCCGCATACTTACTTATTTATACTCCACTTTCTCCCCGTGCTTCTTGCCCCTCTCTTCTCCCCTTTCGGCGCGGCAAATCGAATTCCTCGCGCGAGCGTAAGGGAGAATGGCGCGCGTCTCATCGACGAAATTAGATCAGGATCGTCACCGGGAACGAAATTCTTTTCGCGAGCAATTTTCTCGCCTCGGCCTCGGCGTCTTATTCGCGGGGAAAATTGCAGGTATAACCGATATTCCATCCGAGGTGTATAACGTCGTTCCAGGAATCTCCTTTCGTCCATGGAAACCCTTCGCCATTATGAATTTTCGAGCAATAATTCGAGAAGAAAGCTGCAATCCCTTTTCCGAGGTTTACTTTTCACCTCTTCATCCCTGAAGAATCCTCGGCGAAGATCGGGAATCGGGGTAGCAATTCGGGAGAGAAAGAGAGGAGAGAAGAGGGTGAATTCGAGGACCTCTTCTCCCCCGATTCGAGGCTGTTTCGACGCAAGTCGATGCAATCGCACGGAGCTGTCCTCGGTTAGGTTCGCGGATTCTCTGGCGAATTTCTATTCCCGTGATCGTTTCACGGGGCAAATTGGAGGGCCGATGGCTCGCCACGTGGAAGGATATAACGACGGATTATACACGAAAGGCTCCCTCGAGTGTTCCTGCGACTCGGAGATTTTCTGCTAGCCGAGGGCGGCCTGGATTTCCGTCGGTCCAGTTTTCGATTTCACACACGAGACGAGCATGCCAGCCGATTCCCGATGAATGGAGCTCGCGTCGGTCCTGCCAGCCTGTGATTTATTATTCACCGAGTGTCGTGCGTGTACGACTTCAGTTTGGGTCAGCCACGTCCGTGACGAGCTTTCGGGCTTCGCCCGTTCTAATAGTCTCGCCGTTCAGCTCTAACAGACTCGATGCTGATTGTGAGTCGAATTTGAAAATACGTTAGCTTACGTGCTTGGAATTTTTCATTCCTTTTTTAAGACAGGATGATAGATATTTCTTGCTAGAATATATATTTACGTAAAATAATTGTACAGAAATAGAAAGGAAATTTAATATTAATGATCAGAGTAACTCGAATAATTGGTTGAATTTTACTTTTAACTTTTACCTGCACTCTGCTTCTCGCAAGAGAGAATAGGAGCTTTGCCAGAAGCTTCTGTCCCTTTCTCTGGCTCTCTTCTATTAACACACATTGTTCGTAAACATAAGCCATCTGTGAACGAAATTACTACGGGTATCTACAATATTTTAGGTATTTGTCATAATATTTTTCCATTTTGGAGGAATTTTAGAATAATTTTGTAAATCTGATACAATTAGACTGATATGTCAACGAAATTATCGCGAGTATCTGCAAAATTTTAGATATTTATCATATTTTTTCATTTTAGGGGAAAGTTTAGAATAATTTTGCGAGTCTAATGCAATTAGATTGATATGTGATCGAAATTATCGCGAGTATCTACAAAATTTTAGGTATTTATTATAATATTTTTTCATTTTGAGGGGAAGATTAGAATAATTTTGCGAGTGTAATACAAATAGATCGACCTGTGAACAAAATTGCCATGGTTATCTACAATATTTTAGATATTTATCATATTTTTCCATTTTAGATGGAAGTTTAGAATCATTTTGCAAGTCTGATACAATTAGATTGACATGTAAACGAAATTACCACTGGTGTCTACAACATTTTACACTTACAACATTTATCTTAATATTTTTCCATTTTGGGTGGACTTTTAGAATAACTTTTACGGGTCTAATACAATTAGATTGATATGCGAACGAAATTACCGCGAAAATCTGCAAAATTTTGCATATTTATCGTAATATTTTTCCATTTTTGGGGGAAGACTAGAATAATTTTGCAAGTTTAATATTAATATAATAATTACATTGATATGTGAACAATCTGCAAAATTTTAGGTATTTATCATAATATTTTTTCATTTTGAGGAGAAGTTTAGAATAATTTTGCAAATCTAATACAATTAAATCGGTGTGTAAATAAAATTACCGTGATTATCTGCAACATTTAAATATTTATGGTATATTTTCATTTTTCATTTTTCATTTTCACAAAAGACTTTTATCGTTTTGTTTTTCGTTTATCTTAATTCGGTAAAGAAGTGCGATTGGTTTATATCCACAGGAATTTTATTGAATTTTTATTTCCAAAGCGGAGAATCTTTCCCGTGATGCAGCACGCTGCATCCATATGCTGCGCGCAACAAAACGGTACCCCTTGGCGGACCGGAGCAAGGGGAGGATTCGAGAAGGGTCCATTTTCAGGGGGGCAGGCGCCTTTACACGCGAACGATAATGTATTCAACCACGTGCAGAGGTTCTCATCCCTGTGGGAACACCGTCCGTGGCTCTCTATCCTTCCATTTCCATCCTCTGCGAATATTCCTGTCGCTTAAAAAATAAACCAATCTCATCGCGAAAAACTTTCCAGTCTCCATAAATAATACGCCTCGTAATCGTCCAACTTTTTATCACTCCAAGATAATATCACGATTTTCGATATTAGAACTACCAACTTCCAACGCGTACCTACCCGAACACGTATCTTAAACACGTTATATACAGGTAATAATTAATAATCAGGTTTCCATCTTCGCGATAGAAGTTAGTAGGAATTTACGAGCAGGACAGAGCAGTTGCGTAAATTAATTTGTACGCGATTTCTCTTTACTCCAGCGTCGGAAATATCATCGACTTTTATTCCGCAAAGTTTCGAGTCGTTAATTCCCCGGTAACAAAAAAGTCTTCTCGAGTGGAAATCGCTAGTGTCAACTACCCCTGTACAGCAGCGACGCAAACATCGTTCGAAGCCGTTAAACAAACTGCGATTTTGTTACTTGGAAAACGAGGATCGCGGTAGTTAACGAGTTAATATGTCCAGAAGTAACTAAAATCTCCCCTGTGTAGAGCGAGTAATTATTTCTCTCGCTTGCTCGAGCCCGTGCACACTCGAGACTACCCCGATGCCCCCCGCGTGCCAGTAATTTTCCCCGAATCGAACGATCATTTGAAAGAAGCTGCTCGGAGGCTTGCGTAAATCTTTCGTTAATGGAATGCAACGACTCTTGTGTATATAGAGGAGAAGTGGTCGGGGTGTTTGGCAAAGGGCCCGAACCCCTCGGCTCGTTAGCTAAGCCTCTTGTTATGGTAAAAGAGGGTCGTGCGCGTTCGCAGGATGTCATGGGGGTTGTATTGTCCCTCGAGGCGAGCATTTTTATTTTCCTCCCCGGAGTAAAAGCGTTCTCTCTCGCGGCTTCACTCTCTCTCTCTCTCTCGCGAGAGAGAGAGAACGCTTCCTTTCTCTCGCGTGGATCGACTCTGCCCCCGGTTCCTCGAACGCCAAGAGAAAAAGAGGACCGGGTCGGGGAAAGGTAACGAGGTGGTTTGAAAATCGTTTGGAAGGAAACAGGGCTGGCATGGGGCCACGGACGACGCCTTAATTAAGAGTTTTACGCCTTTGACACCGGCCCTTCTGCGGAACCTACACTCACGCACTCTTGTGATGTTAAATTTTGGCAAAATCGCGCGAGAATTGTCGCGTGAAACTATTCGAATTAGAGTCCAATGAGGATTCTTCTAATTTACAACGCACGAATTTTCTCGTCAGATTTCGCATCCCCTCGGAATTTTTATTTGGATACGCTTTTTGCGTATTACTTATTTAAATTTTGGAAAAATCGCGCGAGAATTGTGGCGTGAAACTATTCGAATTAGAGTCCAATAGAGATTCTTCTAATTTATAACGCACGAATTTTCTCGTCAGATTTCATGTCCCCTCGGAATTTTCTCGTTAGATTTCACGTTCCTTTGGAATTTTCTTTTGGACGCGCCTTTTGCGTATAACTTATTTAAATTTTGGAAAATTGGGCGAAAATTGTCTCGTAAAATTATTCGAATTAGACTTCAATAAAGGTTCTTCTAATTTACAACTCACGAATTTTCTCGTCAGATTTCGCATCCCCTCGGAATTTTTATTTGGATACGCTTTTTGCGTATTACTTATTTAAATTTTGGAAAAATCGCGCGAGAATTGTGGCGTGAAACTATTCGAATTAGAGTCCAATAAGGATTCTTCTAATTTATAACGCACGAATTTTCTCGTCAGATTTCGCATCCCCTCGGAATTTTCTCGTTAGATTTCACGTTCCTTCGGAATTTTCTTTTAGACACGCGTTTTGCGAATAACTTCTTTAAATTTTAGGAAAATTGCGCGAAAATTGTCGCGTGAAACGAATTAGAGCCCAATAAAGATTCATCTAATTTGCAGAACACGAATTTTCTCGCCAAATTTTACGTCGCTTCGGAATTTTCTTTTGGACGCGCCTTTTGCGTATAACTTATTTAAATTTTGGAAAATTGGGCGAAAATTGTCTCGTAAAATTATTCGAATTAGACTTCAATAAAGGTTCTTCTAATTTACAACTCACGAATTTTCTCGTCAGATTTCACGTCCCCTCGGAATTTTCTTTTAGACCCGCTTTTCGCGTGAAACGATTCGAACCTCGAAGCTCGATAAAAATTTCATAATCTAAGAATCGCGTATTTCTTCGTTGTATTTTACTCTTCATCGCGGTCTAATGCACCTTCCTGACACTCGCTCGGTGTGCAAAGTCGTGAAATTTCGTGAAAATCGCGCGAGAGTATTCGCGAACAGCGGTTCGACCGAAAGCCTCATAAAAATTTGAGAAATCCACTAACGGCGAATTTCTTCGCCACACTTTACCTTGCAAAGTGAAGCATTTCATCTCCCTTAGTCGACGATAAAATCTAAAGTTGTTGCTCTCTTCCTCGACTGCAGCGACACATGACAGCTCTTCTGACAAGGGCGTGTCAACGAGCCAACAATGTCGCTCGGTGTTGCGGTCATTGATATTTATATTTCATCTCTGCATTTTCATCCGAAATTATGACAAGCGCGTTTCGACATTGGGCCACTTCGAGAACCTAAAGACAGACTTCGAGAACCTACAGCGAGACTTGGAGAACCGCAGAGCGATCCACAAACGGGTCCTGTCATTTACCAAACAGCCCCTGTATTCAGAACCAGAGGTCCAAGGTGGTGACGAAATTTAAACTAGGGTGTCTGTCTCTGGAGTGGAAGAGAGGGCTAATTGCTCGCAACGAAACACTGGCACGTCATCTTGGCCGAAAGGGGTAGTTCCCAAGACGGCGCATCTCGTTGGTCCACGGGGTCGGGGTTGTTTCATTGAAAAAGTTGGTAATTGCAGGCACGTGCTGCTGGAGGTTTCGTTTTCCGTGACAAAAACGATTTCACGGGCCACTGGCCCAGGCAATTAACGCACACCGTTGTTAATTCGCCACTCGATACCCTCGTTTCTGGTCGCTTTGCTTCGCTGCCTCCTTTCACGTCGCGTTTCTTCCACTTCCCTGTAAAAACAGAGCGAATAAATTCCACGGGAAGAAGTTGGTTTATTCGATCGTTGGATAATATAACGTGCACTCGGATGAGATGACGGCTCGTTGATAAGGATTGGAAGCTCGGGTCGGGGTAATTGGTCGTGATTGACAGATCCCAGGTGGAAATTCGAACGATGAGGCGGGAAAATTTTGCCCGCGCAATGGCGGGCTTTTTGCGACGCGATCCGCGCACGCATCGTGGCACGTTTCTTCGTTTTCCAATCGCATGTTCACCGCGAATTAACACGCGTACCCCGTACACGCGCTGCCCCCCCGAGGGTTGCCGTATACCGGGTGTCGTGCCGCACGCGATGCGTCGTTTAGCGATCTCAATCGAACCGAACGTTTCTCGCGAGATATCGCGTCTCAGCGGCCATTTTCGTCGAATCTTACGGTACAACACGATCATCTGTTTCCTTATTTTTTCTTTTTTCTTTTTTCCTTCCATTTCTTTATATCTTTTCGGAATCGAGAGGGGACATTAAAGTCTCGCGAATCAGGAAGAAATTTACTTATACGTCGAGTTCACTGTGTAACGCGAAATAACGTTGCTAATTCGCGAAGTATAATTGCGCGGAATTTGAAGTTGTGTATCGTAGATCGATGTAGTCGATATTTACGACTCGAACGAAACAATGGAAGTCTTGTACAGACAATATCGATCTTATTTTTAGGACACTGTAATATTTCAAAACGCGAAATGGAACTTAGCGTAGCGCAGAAAGCTGGAAGTCTGTGATTGGCAGCCGATCAGCAGATTGGCCTAATCGCATGCACACAAAGACGTGCACACACGAGTTATCTTACCCCCTTAACGAGCATGCTCGTGTTAACACGGTTTCGATCTTATGTAAAATTTCCTTTATCCTCTGTTAACACGATTCCACTTTATTCCTTGAATTTGCACAAAACTCGTATTTTCGAAAATAGTAACTTTCCCTATCTTTAGTCGCAATCGCTTATCAAATCGATACAAACTTTTTCCACAAACTTTTCCTTATTATTAAAAAATAACTCCATACTCGATGAAATTAATTGATCAAACTGTACTCGAAAAATAAACGATGTCTTCGAGACACTATTACCTATGTACACGCGTCTTCGTAATATTCCGATTTCAATATTCAAATCGATACAGACTTTTTCTACAAACTTTTCTTAATTATTAAAAAATAATTCCATACCTGATGAAATTAATTAATGAAACTGTATTCGAAAAGCAAACATCTTCGAGACACTATTACCTATATACACGCGTCTTCGTAATATTCCGATTTCAATATTCAAATCGATACAGACTTTTTCTACAAACTTTTCTTAATTATTAAAAAATAATTCCATACTTGACGAAATTAATTGATCAAACTATACTCGAAAAGCAAACGACATCTTCAAGACCCTGTTACCTATATACACGCGTTTTCGTAATATTCCGATTTCTATATTCAAATCAATGCAAACTTTTTCCACAAACTTTTTCTTATTATTAAAAAATAATTCCATACTTGACGAAATTAATTGATCAAACTATACTCGAAAAGCAAACGACATCTTCAAGACCCTGTTACCTATATACACGCGTTTTCGTAATATTCCGATTTCTATATTCAAATCAATGCAAACTTTTTCCACAAACTTTTTCTTATTATTAAAAAATAATTCCATACTTGACGAAATTAATTGATCAAACTGTACTCGAAAAACAAACAACATCTTCGAGACCCTGTTACCTATATACACGCGTCTACGTAATATTTCGATTACTATTTCAAACGTCAATAAAAATAAGCAAAAATAAATAAACGTACGAAGAGCGGTAAATTGTAAATCAACATATAAACTAGAACTCGTATCCGTAGAAACAAGCGTGTCCCTGTAATGCGAAAGCAGCATCAATAATCATTCGGAGTGGTTAAAAATCGAAAGCCGCGGGAACGGATAAGAGATGCATGCACGAGGAATCTCGAGATGGAGAGCAACCGTGAATAATTCCCGATGCTCTCGAAGGTGGGCATGTTTCATTCATCGGGTTGATACGCGAATGTTCACCTTCTAAAAATAGCATGAAAATCGGCAGACCGATTGCGAAAGCCGGAACGTCCTTTATTATCATTCCCGGCGCGCTCCGCTGCACTTTCCCAGCAATCAGGTTCCCTCCGTTATCGGTTATTCCTTTTTCCACGCTTCTCGTCTACCAGACACGCGAATTAACATCCAGTTCTCCGGGTCTATTAATCGAGCCAGGCAGAGAGGGAAACACCTCGGAGCCATCCGCGATCTCGGGAACGAGGATCGGTAGCCTAGGTTCGTGCCATGTGTCTAGCTGCTTCCTGAACTAGGAAAATCGAGTCGTTTATAAATTACACGATTGGTCGTCTGTCTACGGAACATCCGTGCTAAAAATTTTTGCATATTCAGCTAACGAACGAGCAGACCCAGCGCACATTGGCCAATTCGTGTCAATTGATGTTTGCCCGCGCGCACATCCGCTCACGGTCTTCCTCGACGCTCGCAGCGAGTTACCAGAGCACCGAGGATCGCGGGTTTTCGTGTCGAGAAGCAGGAAACATTAAAGACTCGTAAGAGCTACTTAACAGGGTGGTGATAAACGACGAAGCGTCCGTAATAAGTAGTGCCTCGAAGAGGGGTGGAGAAGGGGTTGCAACTCGGGTCTGTAATGATCACGTGTGGAAATCGCGAATTACTTTCCTCTTTCCAGAGAATATCTGCTTTACTGGCTCGGGGAAGAATTCGATGCGAACCTAATCGTGGTAGCACCCTTAATTGACACGTAATCCGTTTAGTATCGCCATTTTCGCGTTCCCTTCGCCGAGGGAAAATCGCATAAACTGCCAAGTTTGTAGCGTTTCTGTTTTAATCCGGGAATATATTTACCCGATATTTCAGCGACAGCGAGTGGAAATCTGTGGATTTATTTAAATTCAGGAATTTTGCGAATGCAAGTTGCGCCTTGAGTATACTGTCAATTTATAGGACGAGTCAATTTAGGTGCAGAATAAAGTAGCAAATGAAATAGCGAATAAAATACTGTCAAGAACAGGAAACCAAACTGAGAATAATTTATAAATTTTTCAAATCTTTGGATACCCGTTAGTGTATTAAGAGAGTTAATAAATTTGCTACAAAATTCGCTGTTCGAATTAACTCTCTCTCTAATTACGAATCTCACTTGTTATCAAGCTTTCAACCAGTGAGACCACTTTCTTCGAAACGTGTCGCTTAAGATGCAGGACAAAGTAGCAAATAAAATACTGTGAAGAACAGAAAACCAAAGTGAGAATAATTTATAAATTTTTCAAATCTTTGGATACCCGTTAGTGTATTAAGAGAGTTAATAAATTTGCTACAAAATTCGCTGTTCGAATTAACTCTCTCTCTAATTACGAATCTCACTTGTTATCAAGCTTTCAACCAGTGAGACCACTTTCTTCGAAACGAGTCACTTAAGATACAGGATAAAGTAGCAAATGAAATAGAGCATAAAATACTGTCAAAGGTAAAAGACCAAAGTGAGAATAATTTATAAATGTTTCAAATCTTTACGTATCTCTCAGTGTGTTAAGAGAGTTAATAAATTTGCCACAAAATTCTCTGTTCGAATTAACTTTCTCTATCTCTAATCGCGAATCTTTCTCGTAAATAAACTTTTTGCTAATAAGACCACTGTCCTCGAAATGAGTTAATTAAGATACAGGATAAAATAGCAAATTAAATAGAGTATAAAATACTGTCAAAGGTAGAAAACCGAAGTGAGAATAATTTATAAATTTTTCAAATCTTTGCGTATCCCTTAGTGTGTTAAGAGAGGGTTGACAAATTCGCCCCAAAATTCGCTGTTCTAATTAACTCTCTGTCTCTATCTCTGTCTGTCAGTCTGTCTGTCTGTCTCCCTGTCTCTCTTTAATCGCGAATCTTCCTCGTAAATAAACTTTGGACCAGTGAGATCACTTTCGTCGAAGCTACCCCTTCTGAAAATCTCTAAACGATTTACCCTCGCAGCATCCGAGATTATTCGTTCGTATTCTCTCATGTACCACGATGAAACTTTGATTCCCTTCTCGACGATACGTCTTCAGCTTTGATTTCTTCGGGAATATCGGTTGGACAGGGTGTCGTGTCACCCCGAATGGCTCCGCGACCGCAAGAAGACGCGTCCTCGGGGTCAGAGGAAACCGCGTGGGGAATTTACGAGGGGCCGACTTCACGGTTGTCCGCACCGCACCTCGGTAAAACTGCAATAACTGTTCAGGTGGATACGGGTCGCGCTGAAATTCTACGATCGACTGGCTTGGTCGCTAACCTGTACCCGAGAATTATTATCGGCGATTTCCCAGTTTCAGCCAGCTTCGCGCCGATTATTACTTTTCCGCCGTTTCGCGCCACTGGTGACTTCGTATCGGTCATCGTTGAGTTACTACGCGAGGAGAACTTGTAATGCTCCAAGACAGCCGGTTCCAGGCAGTTTCCGTCCAGACTTGGTTAAAAATTTTCGAGAAAAATGGGTCGCGATACGTCGAGTTTAGCAATTTCTTCTTTTAATTATGACTTGTTTCGTGTTAAATTAAAGATTAATAGTTATTAAATTCAAGATTAATGGAATAATAGGGCGCAAGGTATTGCAATTAAATAATTCGACGTGTTAATCATTATACGATTTTTAATTACTGTTTTGAAAAATATTGTCGGCTTTATGTCAAAATTATTTGAGTTTCTACCCTTCTGTAGCAAATAAATAAATA
>NW_016908444.1:1954812-1978636 GCF_001483705.2 Eufriesea mexicana | reverse complement strand
AATTAATATATTAAATTTAAGATTAATAGGATAATAGGGTGCAAGGTATTGCAATTAAATAATTCCACGTGTTAATTACTATATAATTTCTTATTTACTGTACTGAAAAATATTGTCGACTTTATGGCAAAAAATATTTGAATTTTTACTTCAGTCACTATTTAATAAAATTTATAAAACCGACATATCAATTAATATATTAAATTTAAGATTAATAGGGTAATAGGGTGCAAGGTATTGCAATTAAATAATTCCACGTGTTAATTGTTATACAATTTTTTATTTACTGTTCTGAAAAATATTGTCGGCTTATTGTTGGCAGAAAATATTTTAATTTTTATTCTTCTTTAGCAAATAAATAAATATATATATATATCCTTTAACCCTTGACAGTCAAGAGGCTATCTTCAGTCACCATTTAATAAAATTTGTAAGACCGATATATTAATTAATGTATTAAATTTAAAATTAATAGGATAATAGGGTGCAAGGTATTGCAATTAAATAATTCCACGTGTTAATTGTTATACAATTTTTTATTTACTGTTCTGAAAAATATTATCGGCTTATTGTTGGCAGAAAATATTTGAATTTTTATTCTTCTTTAGTAAATAAATAAGTATATATATATCCTTTAACCCTTGGCAGTCAAGAGGCTATCTTCAGTCACCATTTAATAAAATTTGTAAGACCGATATATTAATTAATATATTAAATTTAAGATTAATAGGATAATAGGGTGCAAGGTATTGCAATTAAATAATTCCACGTGTTAATTACTATATAATTTCTTATTTACTGTACTGAAAAATATTGTCGACTTTATGGCAAAAAATATTTGAATTTTTACTTCAGTCACTATTTAATAAAATTTATAAAACCGACATATCAATTAATATATTAAATTTAAGATTAATAGGGTAATAGGGTGCAAGGTATTGCAATTAAATAATTCCACGTGTTAATTACTATATAATTTCTTATTTACTGTACTGAAAAATATTGTCGACTTTATGGCAAAAAATATTTGAATTTTTACTTCAGTCACTATTTAATAAAATTTATAAAACCGACATATCAATTAATATATTAAATTTAAGATTAATAGGGTAATAGGGTGCAAGGTATTGCAATTAAATAATTCCACGTGTTAATTGTTATACAATTTTTTATTTACTGTTCTGAAAAATATTGTCAGCTTATTGATAGCAGAAAATATTAATATTTTTACCCTTATTTTCTATAGCAAATGGTTAATTTATAAATACTCTTTACCACGCAAACCAGTGGAACAAAGCTTCCCAAAATTTTCGCGTTTCGCGAAACCAAAGGAAACTCTCGGAAAGCATTTGTTAAGAATTCACGTAGATTCACTCGATTCCGAAGTAACCAGATCGCAATCGCAGTAGTCGCGCGACGTCTGGAACGTACTCGCGATAATTCGTGTCACGATTATCGCGGATTTAAAATTCATCGCGCATTCATCCAGATCTCGGGGGTATTGCTCGCCATTCTCTAGCCTCGTTGCTAAAGTTTTCGGCGGTTCATTGCCGGTAACTCGCCCATTCCTGCAAATCTCTCCATTCCATTAGCCTCGAACGCTATTCACCGCGATTCGAATCTCCAGAGGGTGTGCGTTCGTGGCTTTCCTTTTCCATTTCTTCCCTTGCAGCTAATACGAGCGGGGCGACCGATAATTCGTTCAACGAGCACGACCCGTCTTCGAAATTTTCTCCCATAAATATCCATCTCGTTCCTGCGATTGATAACCACCGTGTTATCGGTCGGACAAAGAACAATGCGGAGTCTAGCGGATATCGAACTCGAGATAAGTCCGATGAGACGAATGTCCGCGTGTTTATTATTCTTCCCTCGGTTACATTCGGTAACGCCGCTTCCCTCGAAGTTTTCTCATTAACCAACCGCGATCGGGGAAGAAGGAGGAAAGTGGAAGCCTTGGAAGTGGACGAAAGAGGCCGGTGAAAATTGCTCCTCTGTGGATGCTGCTTGTTCCATCCCGACGTGTATCCGGATAACGCAAACAAGTAATTAAAAGTTCCGGCTGGACGTTCGTTTAATCGAAATGGAGGTCGTGCGTCGCTGATCGAATCCGAACAGGCTGAAATAAAGGATCCAATGGCGTACGCGGTCCTCTCTATCGCTTTTCCGCTTCTTTCCCTCCATTCGTTATCGCATTGCTGGATATCGACCCGTGCTATTTTTTGTCCCCTTCCGTTTAACGCGTGCAGCAAGAAACGTCCTCTGACGGGGGAATTACTCGATTTCTCCACTGCGACCCCCGTGTTCCTGCGAGATTTCGTCCAGTCCCCGCGTTTCATCCCGAAGGCGAGAATCGAGTTTCCCGCTCGATACAATCGCGAATCCACGCTTCGTCGCGAGATTAAAGCCTGCGGGACACCGTAAATAGCTGGATCGACGAAAAGTCGCGACACCGAGCACCCGGCTGAGCCATCCGCGCGAGCAACCCTCTTCGAAAATACTGCTAACCATCCCACCTGTCACGACGAAATTGGAGAACCGGTGGCGAGATTAAACTCCTCCAGGTCAACGAATGCTCGCGCGAAGACGCTCGAAACTTATCTCTGAATCATCGAGTTTGAGTCATCGAGACCGTCGAATCCGTGAGTTAATACGAGACACTTGGACCACAATGTCTGATAACATTTACTCTGTTATGTGATATTTGGTTCCTGAGTAGGATTTTATTATGTATGGGGGGGCCAGATGCTGAAAACTGAAGGCTACCTTTTCGGGAAAGACCTGTGTCGCTAGAGAGGCGTGAGCGAACTGACTCTTTTTCGCTGCTCATTAGGCGTCAAGGTGGTCCGCGCGTCCACGAGTCATGGGACCCTGGTTGTAAAGATATAAAACAGGCCCCCATTGATCCGGAATCCTCGATGTCTCCATGGAGTCGAAAATATTTACAAGGAACCTTCGTTTTCCGCATCTGGTACGTGTCCCTATAAACTGATTGCTCTGTATATCACATTGTTCGTGATATTTTGGATTATTTTATCGTTTCCCGAGTAGAAATTGGTAGTGGAATAACACCGAGTCTCTTTGCGAAAGTCGGAACCCCTGGAAGTGGTTTAGGGTTGGCAACCTTGGGGTGCAGGTTCGTGGATAACGATCTTCCGTTGCTTAGGGCGTAGAGGGCTGATCAAAGCGTGATAATTAATTCAAATGCTTGCAAGTGGAAATACAACGAGTCCAGATGCCAATGTATCATAAATAAATCATTAATCCGAGAATATTGACAGTGTGAATGACGAGTAAATTCATCTCGCTCGGTTAACGCGTTAATTAGCAATACTTGCCTGTCTGCCGTTCGACATTTTATATTCCCAATTCCAGTGTTTATCGATAAATCATTATAGGCCTTGCCTGACACGGTTCCCGCGTGTAATTCGTCGGCACAGACGCGGTATTGAAATTAAATACCACAGATCTGCATACAATTCTTTAAAATCGGATATCGCGATCGTTAAATCCTCCATCGTTCTTTCCCTCGAGTAAAACGTATCGACACCGCGATGGTTATCGACGAGTAAAGGGAAAATCCGAAATTTCCACGAAATATATCGTTATCGAGAACACTCTGACGATATATATCGTCGGTATTATCGAGGAACGCAAGAAGAGGAATTTTCTCATATCCCGATCACGTATATCATTACCGTGAGCGTTATTGACAAACAGAAAAAGATCATCTTTCGCCGTTTGCAACGAGATATATCGTTGCCGCGACTGTTATTAACAAATAAAAAGGGGAGAGAAATTCCCGGGCGTTCCGATGAAATATATCACCGAGCGCGATGGTTATTACGAAATAAAAGAATCCGCTCGCATCGATCGACTGAGAAACGAAGTACTCTAGACACACGATGCTTCATCGTCTTCGAAGGCGAAATTTTTCAATTTCCTGCCACCCGCTCAGTTTCGTCCCGCGGAGATACAGGCCTCATTTCCGGTCGCGCCCTCGATGAAAGCGCGCGCGTTGATTTCGCGGCGGCGTGCTCGCGAATCGATACCGACGCCCATGGAGAGCGGGTTTAGGAACGCGTGCGATGGGCAAGACGCGCTAATGATCGTGGGAAGAAAGCTTCGTGAAAGGTTGGAAAGCAGAGGGGGTGGAGAGACGATGGAGAAAGAGGAAGCCGGCCGCAGGGGGTGGCAGAGGAGGCGGGAGAGGAGCTAATGAACAAAGTAGGCGTAGAAAGAGTGGGACATGTACTGTGAGAAAGGGAGAGTGGCGAAAGAAAGGGAATATAAAAGAGGGTCAATGGAGAGAATACAGTGGGAAAGAATAAAATGCGAATTGTTGAATTGGAAAGTGGAAGAATTCTTTTCGGAACAATAGGGAAATTAAATCGATTTAGATTTAATCGGCTGTTAGAAAATTTCCACTCGAATCTGATCCCTGTATTGGTGAGGAGAGCGTTAACTTTGGGAAATAATTCCTGGTATTATAAAGGGTATCCCAAAATGATTCGAATTTTGCGATATTTGCGTGGTTAGGTCTTCTCAACGAAAAGAAAATGACAGTTTGATCACTGACAGTTCGGAGTTTCTAAAATTGGGCTAAATATAAAGAAATATTTACAATTTTTAATTAAAAATCGGTGTTTTCTGAAGAAATTAATTCTGAATTACTCCTGAATTTTGGGACACTCTATACAGATGGCGTTGCAGAGTTACGGGACTCAAAGAAGGAGATTGAAGTACCAATTATTAAATTTTTAAAAATGGCAGAGCTTTCTCGGAAACAGTGAAGAAATTATTGAAATAAGAATCAAATCTGTACGCGTATTAGAAACAATCGTTGCCTTTGGAAAATAATTTCTGGTCTCCCAGATGGCGCCCTTGAGTTACGAGACGGAGAATATCGTTAAATCGGGAGTGTAAAATTATCTCCTTGAAAAGATAGAGAAATCAAATCGGTTTTCAGAAAATTTCGACTCGAATCAGAGGTCTGTGTGTACGAGACAGGGTATTGACCTTAGCAAGTACTTTCTAGTCTACCAGATGGCGTTGCAGAGTTACGGCGAGGCTCTTATTGGCTCCCACTTGTTTCCAGCATGGAAATAGATGGAGACTGTCACCGCGTCGTTGGTTATAGCCTGGATACAGGTGTCTGGGGGTGGACGTCTCGTTGGTAGCATAGGTTCTTGTTAGCATAGGAGAAACGATGACCACTTGTTTGTTACGTCGAATCGCTATAGTAGGTATCTCGGAAGAATCTCGCTGAATCTTTCTTCTCTCCTCGGAGAACGAGGAAAGAATTTCCTTACTCGATAGCAGCCCCGAGCGATTCGTTTACTCGGATTTCCAGGATATCCCGTTTCCTTAAGACTACCCTGTTCGAGCTAAGCTTCCGAGATTAGAATACATCCCCGGGAGAATATGCAAATTTCGCTCGACCATTATTCAATTTAAATTTCCATCGCGCTCTTTTCGAGCATCCTCCTTTTAACTCTTCTTGTATATTCTATTGTATATCTATCTACTATACCTCGACGGTTTTTGTCGCATAATTTTCATTTGACAATAATAATTGCCATTGTTGTATCTGTTTTGACCAATTGCTAGTTCGACCACAACCGAAAATTCTCTCGTTTTGACCAATTAGATCCGCAGCTCGAGACTTCTCGCGAAGCAGGCACAGTATGTCCGCATTCATAAATCTTCGCAACGATATTACATTGTCTCTATCCCGAAGAAACTCGGCACTCGTGGCTCTAGGCGCGAAAATAAGACGAGCTTCCTCGGCTCGTTTCTCGCGAGAGGGCGTAACATAAATACGAGGGTCCCCGTGGTGGCCAACGACGGGAAGAAACTTCTCCGTGAACACGTAAGAATGATTAATGCGAGTTATTTCGAGCGCTGTCGCGAGGAAACGAACGCGACTCGGCCACGGGGATGGATATGTGGCCTCATAAATATACGATACGCGTTTCATTGACGGATACGCGGCCCCGCTACCGAGAAACATTCCCGTGCTCCATTGCAAACACTAGCCCGTCCTGGCAGCGAGGAGCCAAAGACCTCGCTAACGAATGCAGAAAAATCCGCGTCGACGCGCGATCGGGGAAGAAAGACGCCATCGAGGACGCCCTCCGAGCGCTTATCCATCTTCTCACGTTGCAGTCGCGACGTTACGTCCACGGTGATCTCGCGATATCACGCGAATGCTAACGAAATGACAACGTGATAATAATCCGTGTCCGAAGGAAATTTCGCGTTGAACATCCTGGGTGGAGAAATCGAAATATTTGGAAGGAAACATCCCTCCAGTTCAGAAGTTTGTGCGTTTCAAAGGCATGGAATCTCTCTTAGACTCTAGGAGTCTCAACGACTGTAAACTCACGCGAAAATATGATCCTTGCTTTTCAAGAATACCTAAAATCAAATTAAGACCACATCTAATAGATCCATTTCAAACTCACCCTAATAGTTATCTACTCTCGCGAAAATACGATCCTTGGTCTTGCAAAATCCTCAAAAATGATTCCCAAGACCACACCTAACGAATCATCCATCTCAAACTCACCTTTAGGCAAGAAGTCTATTCAATCTTCACCCTTTAAAAATTTTAAGCACGAAACTTTCATCGTGTGATACCCCAATAAATCCCAAGATCACACCTAACAAATCTATTTCAAACTCACCCTAATAATTATCAACTCTCGCGAAAATAGGATGCTTGGTCTTGCAAAATCCCCAAAAATAAATCCCAAGACCACATCTAACGAATCATCTATCTCAAACTCACAGTCGAATAAGAAGCCTATTCAATCTTCACCTTTTAATAATTTCAAACACCAAAATTTCATCGGGTGACACCTTAACAAATCTCAAGACCACTGCTAACAAATCTATTTCAATCTCACCCTTACAATTAGCAACTGTCGCGAAAGTATTGTACAATGCTTAGTCTCCCAAAATCCTCAAAAATAAATCCCAAGATTCCACTTAGTAGATTTATCGCAAACTATGCAATCAACTATCCAATCATCTTTATCCTTTAAAAATTTCAAACACTAAAATTCCATCGTGTGATACCCCAATAAATCCCAATACCACACCTAACAAATTTATTTCAAACTCACCCTTACAATTATCTACTCTTGCGAAAATAAGATCCTTGGTCTTGCAAAAATAAACCCCAATACCACACCTAGCAAATCATCTGTCTCAAACTCACCCTCGAACAAGAAGCCTATCCAATCTTCACCCTTTAAAAATTTCAAAGATCAAAATTCCATCTGGTAAGACCCTAACAATTAGCAACTCTCGCGAAAATATTATAGAATCCTTGGTGTTCCAAAATCCCCCAAAATAAATCCCAATACCACACCTAGCAAATCATCTATCTCCAACTCACCCTCGAACTAGAAGCCTATCCAATCTTCACCCTTTAAAAATTTCAAAGATCAAAATTCCATCTGGTAAGACCCTAACAATTAGCAATTCTCGCGAAAATATTGTACAATTCTTGGTCTTCCAAAATCCCCAAAAATAAATCCCAAGACCACACCTAGCAAATTTATCTCGATCTCACCCTCGGACAAGCAACCTATCCATCCAATCTTCGTCTAAAAATTTCCAAGAGCAAAATTGCATCGTGTAAGTAGCACCCTCATCGAAGATACGGCCGGGTAGCGTGTCACCCCGAGCACTCTGCTGAAAAGCCGCTATCGGCACGTGGAATTCGAGGGGGGCAGCGTTTGCACGGGTCGTTTGCCGGGTACACGAGAAGCGTGAGCGAAGGTTTCTTTTCTAACAAGGAGCGTGGCGCGGGAGCCGTTGAAAGCGATCGTCGAATCGGAATGACGATCACGGTTCGGCGTGGGCCAGGCCGGCGTCGGAGGCGGGCTTCCTCGACAGAAATAAAGTCACGTTCCAGAGGAGAAATACGAGCGACCCATGCTGAATTCACTTGTCGTCGGCACGGTTGCGTCGCCGCTGGATATGCCCACGCATAGGCAAAAGCCAATGGTTCGCGGCGCGATTCCGCCGGCCTGGGCTGCTGTGTTCCAGTTCCCCGAACGCAATGGCCGCGCGAGCAAATGACGGAAAAGGGGCTAGCGTTGCGCGGCTAATGGAGGGAAGATTGCAAAATTGCCCGGCCAATTGGCCGCCGTTTCGCGAAACGTCCTTTCAATAATATCCTAACCGGCTAGCCGTTAACTCCTCGGCTCGCGTGAATTCGCGGAGGAACGGTGTTCGGGAACCGCGTCACTTCCGGTTGGGAACGCGACGCCCGCTAAGATAATACATCGTTTAATTGACGCGATTGAGCTGCGCGAGCGCGCGCTGCTCGTGCGACCCGTTTTAATTGGCTCGTCCTGTGCGCTGGGTGGTTTTAGAATATCGAATGCGTGTAATTTCGGCTGCCGTGAAACGAGGGGTTAGGGCAGGCACTGGATGTTGCGTGGATTAATTAGAGGTCCGACCTGTAGCGACAGATGTCGGTGTTTGTTCGGCTTTAACGAGAAACTCGGGGACCTATCTATGACAGAAAATAGGGGTAAGAGTCTCGAGGAGAAGGGGAACACTCGCGATCTTCTGTAAATTTTTAGCGACTCTATATCCATAGTTGTGACTACAACGTACGCGAATGTGAAAGCAAAAGCTAGATTATCCCTTTGCAACTCGATGACTTTTTTGTTACAGAAAAATAGTAATTCGAAGACTTTCTGTCATAGAGTCGACGATATTTTGAAAATGGAAAATGAGAAATCATATGCAAATTAAGACGTAGAATTATTTTTCTTTCACATTCCACGCATCGTTAGGTAATTTTAAATTTGATATATTAAATTACGTCGATCTTTAGAATCTGATTAAATGGTGACTGAGTGTCACCTCTCGAGTGCAAAGGGTTAAATTATTGTATTAACACGTTGCAAACTGGGTATTTGATATCCATTCTTTCACGTAGGACCAGGATATAATACCAACACGTGTTAACAAAATATTGGATCATATACTGTTGGAATTAAATAACACTGTATTTTTGTCTATATTACTCTAATACTTTATTACTAACAATTTGGTCCCCATTGTCGAAGACACTGGATGTTGCGTGGATTAATTAAAAATCCGACCTGTAGTAACATATGTCGGTGTTTGTTCGGCTTTAACGAGAAACTCGGGGACCTATCTATGACAGAAAATAGGGGTAAGAGTCTCGAGGAGAAGGGGAACACTCGCGATCTTCTGTAAATTTTTAGCGACTCTATATCCATAGTTATGACTACAACGTACGCGAATATGAAAGCAAAAGCTAGATTAAATTATTGCATTAACACTTTGACAACTGGATATTTGATGTCCATCCTTTCACGTAGGACTGGACATATAATAGCAACACGTGTTAACAAAATATTGGATCATATACTGTTGGAATTAAATAACACTGTATTTTTGTCTATATTACTCTAATACTTTATTACTAACAATTTGGTCCCCATTGTCGAAGACACTGGATGTTGCGTGGATTAATTAAAAATCCGACCTGTAGCGACATATGTCGGTGTTTGTTCGGCTTTAACGAGAAACTCGGGGACCTATCTATGACAGAAAATAGGGGTAAGAGTCTCGAGGAGAAGGGGAACACTCGCGATCTTCTGTAAATTTTTAGCGACTCTATATCCATAGTTATGACTACAACGTACGCGAATATGAAAGCAAAAGCTAGATTAAATTATTGCATTAACACTTTGACAACTGGATATTTGATGTCCATCCTTTCACGTAGGACTGGGCATATAATAGCAACACGTGTTGACAAATTATCATATACTGTTGGAATTAAATGGCTCTGTATTTTTATCTATATTACTCTAATACTTTATTACCAACAATTTGTTTCTTATTGTACTAACGCTCTATGTACCTTATTCTATTCGCAACTAACGCGACTGACTCAACTAACGAGGACTGAAGACCAAGTACCGACTTATTGCCTAAAATCTTCGTATATATGCACATCGCTCTCCCCACTTCAACTACGAAGCTCGTATCTACTAATTATATACATATAATTGCCTACACGTACCAATAACTTTAAGTAAAGAAAAACACGATAAAGTACATAGGCGTAGAAGAACGGAAATCTTCGTGACCGATTGTCAACGTTCGGCGGACTAAACACGAAGATTTTCATAATCAGTTGTCAACATGGTAAGACAAGAATAAACCTCTTAACTCTTATTTTTCTACAACCTCATGTTCTACCTACCCAAAAATCGCAGGTTCGTAGAACAACTCGTATCTCTCAGGAACGTAAGCTCTGCGAGAGTCACCCGATGGATATTGCGGATTAAAATTCGTTAACCGGATATTACCAGTTAGAGTGAAAGATTGAAGACATGGCATGAGACATGGAAAAAATTATCTCGTAGCCAAAGAGTCAAAGTTCTGCATTCTTCTTATCGACGATAACGTCGTTCGGCAACTCGTTTTTCCTCGTGACCGCAGATACAGACACGCTGCTTTGACATCCTCACTCTTCCCTCGTGATCCCAGTCGGAGGATTACTTTGTACGAACAGTGGCACAGGTCAAAAATCAGAAACTGCCGTATCCGTGGTCTGCCCATTCGAATTCGAGTCGTGGCGCTTGCGGTCACGGTTCCCTTTCTGCCCCCCTTCGACCTGTCCAGCGGTATCGATCACGGCCGTGGCTCTCCAGCGTTAAATACAATTTCCTGGAGTCCCTGGAGACAGCCAGAGAGCAGAAACACCATTCTGGTTGGAAGGGCCGCGTTAAATCGAGGATATCTCCCCCATGGCGTAGAGGAGGCGATCCCACGTAGCCAGCCGTCGATGGTTAAAGTCTGGTCAATTGGTGTGAACGTACTCTGTGAACGTGTCCATTCTGGCTGGCGGCTTGGGAAGAGCCCCTTTAGAAGCGTTCCACTGGCAGCGGGCCATCCATTAATACGAATTAGAGTATTTAACTTGGCGAGCGGGGCCAGAGGAGCGCGGATAGGGGAGGAAGAAGAGAAGGAGGAAACGCGGGACAAAGGGGCAAGGGAAGAGGTACGCTGGAACCGCTGCACCCCGCGGAAACAAATTGGCCGAATTGCCTTGACAGCCCAAATTCCGCTTCCCTTCTTTCGCCCAGTGTTTCGATTTTCCTGTGAAAGGTGCGACTCTCAATTTTCTCCCAGTTCTTCCGATGCTTTGCCCATGGTGTGGAGTATATAGAAAATTTCCTGAAAAAAGAACGCAGACGTTTGTAATCTCAGTTACAATCCTAGCTGCTGTCAAAATCAAAAAGTTGATTTTAAATCCGGAATTAGAATAGCGATTATATCCTGGGTGTAATTAGACAAAGGAATAAGGGATAGGGAAACGCTGAAATCGCTGCACCCCGCGGAAACAAGTTGGCCGAATTGCCTTGGCAGCCCAAATTCCGCTTCCCTTCTTTCGCCCAGTGTTTCGATTTTCCTGTGAAAGGTGCGACTCTCAATTTTCTCCCAGTTTTTCCGATGCTTTGCCCATGGTAGAGTATATAGAAAATTTTCCGAAAAGAGAACGCAGACGTTTGTAGTATCAGCCACAATCCTAGTCGCTGTCAAAATCAAAAAGTCAATTTTAAATCCGGAAAATGAAAATAAAGTTGATTTCAAAATTCGGAATTAGCTTAACGATTATATCCTGGGTGTAATTGGACAAAGGGAAAGGGGAAGAGGAACACTAAAATCGCTGCACCCCGCAGAAACAAATTGGTCAAATTGCCTTGGCAGCCACAATTTCGCTTCCCCTTTTTCCACCTCGTGTTTCGATTTCCCTGTCAAAGGTGTGACTCTCAATTTTTTCCGAGTTATTTCGATGCTTTGTCGATGATAGAATTTGTAGAAAATTTCCCGAAAAGAGAACGCAAACGTTTGTAGTATCAGCCACAATCCTAGTCGCTGTCAAAATCAAAAAGTCTACTTTAAATCCGGAAAATGAAAATAAAGTTGATTTTAAATCCGGAATTAGCTTATCGATTATATCCTGGGTGTAATTGGACAAAGGGAAAGGGGAAGGGGAACACTAAAATCGCTGCACCCCGCAGAAACAAATTGGTCAAATTGCCTTGGCAGCCACAATTTCGCTTCCCCTTTTTCCACCTCGTGTTTCGATTTCCTTGTCAAAGGTGTGACTCTCAATTTTTTCCGAGTTATTTCGATGCTTTGTCGATGATAGAATTTGTAGAAAATTTCCCGAAAAGAGAACGCAAACGTTCGTAGTATCAGCCACAATCCTAGTCGCTGTCAAAATGAAAAAGTCGACTTTAAATCCGGAAAATGAAAATAAAGTTGATTTTAAATCTGGAATTAGCCTAACGATTATATCCCCGGTGTAATTACCGCGGGTTATCTGCGAGTTATCTGGGTAAATTTCGCATTATGATTCATATTGTTAATCTTAAATATACCTCGGTACTTCTAGCTTTAGCCTCTCCCCTAAGTTTATCTACAGTATTATGTATATGAAGAATCTTTTATAGTCCGTTTATCAAATAGATAAAGAAACGAATAAATATTTATATATCAAGCTACTACGTTCATATTCTCTGAGAAAATTGCTGTCAACAATATATAGTGGAGGAATCCGAGTGGATCTATTTGTTAAATTTATTCGCACAGATAGAGATCCCGGTATTAATAACTCTGATACGGTGGAATGAAATTGAACGCGGTTAGGCGATTTTTCATATCGAAAAACGATATGGTCGCGTAGCGTTCCAGGAGAGTCTTCTTTTTTGAAGGTCGACGTTCCTGGAATCGGCGAGTCGATATTTGTTGACGTTTATCGATGCGACAATGAGTATCGAATAGTACCGTCCGATTCCTCTTGCTCGTTTTCCGCGTCCTCCTGTGAAAACGCGGTTCCTCCTCGACGGAGATAAAATCAGCCAATCGATGTTAACAACTTAGATTGCATCAGTATCCCAGGAATGAAACTGCGAAACACTTCTACCATTCAGACTCGTCCGTTCTATCATCGTTGACACTGGGCCTGGCAAATCGAAACGAGCGGAGATACACGCGAAGATGCTTTCCACGAAATTAATATCGATTTCCAGGGAAATAAAAATATAATTTGAGGATTACATCTTCGTAGCTTTGACTCTTCCAAGCCTAATAGGATCGAGGGACGTTTCTTACTGCACTTTGGAATATTAGAGCAACTCGGAGCACAGGTTTATGACGCATCTCAGCGATTTCGTTTGGACATAAATATAATTAGTATACGTTCCGTGATGCACGAGGAAACTAGGCCTATTAACTATGTCGGAACGAATTTATAATTTATCCGAAGCAGATGTATGTAGAATAATAAACCTATCACAATTTAAATGACTATTTTGAAATTTTTGTTTTAAATATCTGCATTCAATGCTTTGGTCACTTTGGTCACTTGACAGCGTGATTTGTTTCTTGGTATACGTATAATAAATTTTTCGATATTATCTCTTATTTCATTCTTTGAACAGTTTTGACTGGCTGTAGTAGGTTTAGTGTTAATATCCACAACTTAAATGATTATTTTGAAATTTGTGTTTTAAAACTCCGCATTCTATCGTTTTGGTCACTTGACAGCGTGATTTGTTTCTTAGTATACTCTTAGTATAATCAATTTTTCAATATTTTCTCTTATTTCATTCTTTGAAGGTTTTCATTCCTTTTTTCCATTTACCGATTAACTTGACCGGCCATGGTAGATTTAGTGTCAATATTGAAAAGTTAAATGACTATTATGAAATTTGTGTTTTAAAACTCTGCATTCTATCGTTTTGGTCACTTGACAGCGTTTCCTAGTATACGTATAATCAATTTTTCAATATTTTCTCTTATTTCATTCTTCGAAAATTTTTCTCCCTCCCTTTTTTCCATCTACCAATCAATTGGACCGGCCATGGTAGGTTCAGTATCAATATCCGTAACTTAAATGACTATTATGAAATTTGTGTTTTAAAACTCTATATTCTATCGTTTTGATCACTTGACAGCGTGATTTGTTTCCTAGTATACGTATAATCAATTTTCCAATATTTTCTCTTACTTCATTCTTCGAAGATTTTTCTTCTCTCCTTTTTTCCATCAATCGTCAATTTGACCGGTCATGGTAGGTTTAGTGTTAATATCTGCGTCTGTCTTAGTCGCAATCTGTCTAGAATCTTCTTCGTTCCTCAGGCTCTTCAACCTCTAAAAATTGTCTTACACCTGAAAATGTAAATCTGCGGCGGTGGATTCACCTGGACCATGAAATTCTGCGCTCCAATAATTTAATTATCGTCACCCACGTAGAATATATTTACGTGCACGCCGCAGATCGATAGTTGCAGCGTTAAATAACGAGCTGGAGCGAGCGGAGAAGCGAGCTATGACGTTCCCACAATCGTCGAGCGGAAAACGTCGAGGCGAATTCGAGACTCGGGAACGCTAAACGCGCGTCGTATTGAGTAATATGACGGAATTGCAGCTCGTTGCAATCATTAAGCCTGTTCGCTCGACGGCTGTAATTTATTTCGCTGTCTAATAAAAGTCGCAGGAATCCTCGATAACTCGACGACGACTATTGCACGGGCCAGAGGCATTACGCCTATCCCCGGATGGACTCTTCCTCTCCGTATCGTCACTAAAATCGTCTTCCGACTCGACGAAACAGCACTGACCGATGCTTTAATGCCTCAACTCCGCTCTAGCAATCGTTGACAAGTGCGTCGAGCAGATTCGACCTGAAACCGAGGATTGTCTTGGATCGAGGATCACGTTCCGAGCTAGATTCTGTCAAAGCCAAACGCTCTTCGACGAAGACTCGGAAAATAGCTAGCTACGGTAGGGAGACACTTAGCATGTAGATTAGGCGTGGCTGAATGCTCGAATACCGAAGCTGTTCGGTGTTGATATAGCATTCTGGGTGTACATGGAGGGATAGGTAGTCAGAGACCTGGACGCCTATGTACCGGGACATGATGCCGCGTGTGCGTGGCAGCTATACGTTCGGGTATGTAGGTACTCGTAGGTACAGATGGCTAAATATCGCGGCGTTTAGGTATTCGGACGCACGCGTATCTTGGAATCTAGGTGTCCCGAATATCGGTGAATACCGCGGGCTCTCCTCGGAATGTCCAGGTGTTTGGGAATGTAGATGTCCTGGAAGCTATTGAATTTAGAATTTACCGGGAAACTGGGATCCACAGGTAGCCACCTGGTGATCCGGATAGCTCGAATTTCTTGCGACTTGGGTACTCGAACATTCGGGTACCTGGTCCGATGACAGGTGTCCCTGTGAGATCCTTTGTTGACCCTCAACAGCGGAACACGTACACCTGGTAACTCGTAAATCTTGGGACAATTTTTCACGGTTTTCCATTGTGCCTTACATCGTCGGATACGATTATTCGGGATCCAATTAACTGAAACGTGGAAACCCATGGAACTCTGCTATGGTCGTTGTGCAATTTCACCGCGAGAGGCGTGCCGAGGCTTTCGTCGTAGGACACGGGAGGCGTCCTCTGCTTATCGTTGCACTTTCCTCGGCCGTATTGCGCTTATAATTGCGCGCTCATTTTCGTCCACGGATTAAACGGCTCAGACAATAAGCGGTTTAGGTATCTCGCTATGATGCGCGTTCCATCCGTCCGTCCTGCAACCCCCTCGTGCCTCCACCCTCTGTCTCTGTCCCTTTTGCTCCGCCACCCCCTGTCGGCTCGTCCGCTATTGATTCCAGGTTTATTCTTGGCGTCCCGGTCGCTTTGCTGGCGTCAAAACATCGAAAGCAAGGGTACCGCGGCGAGACTCGAGACGCTTAACGCTGCTGGAACGTTGGCTCTCTTGGACACAGACCGTTTCGGTGTCGAACGATTAGGCTATTCGTGATTTGCCCTACGAAACGGGCTTTCCACTCGGGAGGGGTTGCCCCGACTCGAGTCGAGGCAAGGGCTGCAATTCGAGGAAGGTTTTATCGATTGGCTGCTAGGTCTCCCAAGTTTCAGGGGTCAATGTACCGTCTGTTTAGATCTCATCTCGAAATTTAGAGGGCGGTCTCGGAGAAGGAGGCTCGAGGGTTGGGCATTTTTAAATGCAAAGTCAACCGCGTATAGGATATAGAACCACTTCTTCCTCTTTTAATTCGATCCCTCGACCTTTCAACCGAGATGCTTTCTATGCTGTTTTTAAAAAATAGGCATCTCGTGGTTTGTTCTTAACCCTTTGACTACGGACCACTAGACTTTCAGACGCACCAGCCGTGCCATACGGTAGGAATCCATTTGCGAATCCGAGAACGGTGAAATTTTTCGTTAGCTGTGCATTTCTGAGAAATTACTGTAAATTCAAATAATGATCGAAACACTATATTCCACTGTATTAAAATAACATTATTTATTTCCTCGTATTCTTCATTAAATTGTTATCGTACTATTTAAATTTTAATTATAATATTATTATTACTATTATAATACTTTTGAGAGTCTTTAGACGTACACGGTGTCACAATAGCAAGGTTCCTAAGTAGTCAAAGGGCTAAATAAATTCGATAAACGCGCGGTCCTACTTTACCCACCGAGATTTCTTCCATGAAACATCAATTTTTTTCAACTTTGATCGACATTGGTATAAATCGACAATAATTAACGGATTAACACGTCGAGTGCGGCGCCGATTTTGCTATACTTTCCGCTCAGACGGCAGCTAGCGAGCACTTGATGCCGAGCGCTCAAGTATACCGAAGGGTATGAGCAGATTACTTTGTTTCACTTTGTCGTTTGGACTGTGAGAATGGTACAGCCAATGCACAAATATACAAATTATAAACAGAAGATAATGGGGTGGGGAATGCCAGAAAGGCAAAAAGGCGATCACCAAGAAACGATCAGTCGAAAAAAGCCACGGAAGTGTAAAGATTTACTTTAGCAGAGGAAATTAAATTTTTACAATATATTAATTGTCATTGATAATTTAACCCTTGACAATGCCAGTCTTACGCACCGATGATGATCAAACGAAAAATTCGCTGTCAGTCCATAGAATCCACACTGTCCAAACGAAAAGTCTACTGTCAGTCCCTAGGGACTGACGTAGCACTCAACGTGTTAATCGGTGTAACCCGTGGGAGAAGAAAACTAGGAAGTACACAGTTCAAGCTCTTGCGACTGGACGCAACTCGCGGCGAAGAAAACAGGTAGACGTAACTAGACTATCAAGGATAACGAGAACAAGAGTCTCCCGTATCACTGCGATAATTATCGTCCTTGCATCCGCTCTCGCTTATCGTCTGCATAAGACACCTCGGCGATGAGCGGCTATCAGCGGGGCCCAGGTCAGCGAAACGCGACGGTGGATCGCGTGGACCCGGTGCATTCTAAGCGGAATTACCGTTCGTCCCGTAAACGCGTTATTGAACGCGATCGGCGTCCTGCTGCGACCCTCGGTTGCAAGGCATCCGATCGTTCGGACCGCGGATCGCGAGCGGCGAATTTGCATGTGCCGTTTGCTGGACGATAGTCGGACGGGCGAAGGTCCTCGCGAGCTGAATAAATTTCCCTTTCCGCGTAAGCCGGTCGTTCCGCGGCCCGGCGGCATTAATAAATTAGCATTACAAGCACGCGCTGAATTTCCATCTAACGAGCCGTTTAATGGGACCGGCGACTTGTAAGTTACACGCTGTTTCAGCAATTAAACGCGGCCGCGATAAACGCCTGATCCGCGAGGGTACATTGAATTCAACAGGGCACGAGTGACGTTTCAAGCGGGTCTTTTCGTTCCGCTCTGTTTTTTCCCTCTTTTTTCTCCCCAGATAGTTGGAAACCCGGCAAACTATTTCCATTTTCCATCCACCTTGCTCTCCATCCCTCTTTCAGGCCAACGATAACGAATAATTAATGCCTCTTTCCTTGACGCTTTCAACCAGCCCCGGTAATTGCGAGTTAAAACGGCGATTGCTTGTCGCTCTATTAGCGTTATCTATGTGGGACGATAATTGAGCCATTGCAGGGGCACGTATCGGCGAGAATAAAACGCGACGCGGCTAATAACGACCCCGCTCGGCAGATGCATGCCTGATCGGCGTGGACGCTGGGTAATCTAACTGGATTTCACGGCCGGGTAAGTTAGGGAACTGCCGTACCCGAAAATCCATCGAGTACGTTCGAGTTAGGAAATAAGCTAAAATGGCCGCTTACTTGTCGTCGTCGTCGTCGTACGCGTACACGCGCGTTAATAATATACGCGGGGATATTCGATTCGCGTCCCGTAAGTGCCCGAGTACGAGATTGCAGCGCGAACGACGCGGCTGCGGATGCGGAACGGTTTCATTATGCCACGAACAAGCGACAACTGTGAAGGGAAACCGCGCTAGTGGCGCAACGTCGCGCCACGGTACTTGGCCCTGGATCGTTGCCGGTGCGAAACTAGACGCGCCACCAGACGATATTTCGAACTTCTCAACTTGATATTCGAGCGGTTAAATTTGTAGTTTGCAGAGTTAACGGTTTGGATGTTATTGCGGTGGTGGTGGAGCATGACGGTGTGAGAAGTTGAATATTTAGCTGCTGTGTGAAGTGTTACGGGATTTCGTACTTGCTTAAGTAGGTATTAGCTGTACATATGTTGTTTCGGTACCCGAGCGCTCGAGAATCGATGAAATTCGGTGACAGTCCTGGTGCCCTGGGGTCCGAGAATGCTTAGACTCCTGGGTACCGATGGTGGAAAGCCTCGGTACTTGGATTTTTCGATACACCTCGGAGCATCGGGGGTGTCTGTGTATATACGGTGGAAGAATTTAAGCACCCGAAACTCCAATTTTTTCGTGCAGCATTTCGATTTCAGGTTCTGCCAATGATTAGACGGTGGAAAAACAAAGCGACTAAATAGTGGAAGGAAGTCTTTGATCGTTCGTGCTTCTTTGTGATTGCTCGCTGGCTGTGAACGGCCTGGCGAGGAAACCGACGCTGAAAAAAAGGTGTGTCACCATGCGGACTGGTAAACGTCGAGCAACGTTTGCCCGTGTTTGCCTCGTCAATGGAAACGCGGCGCAAAAACGATTCATTATCCGTTGTTAATGCGCCGCAATTAAAAGTAATCCTTTGAATCGCATAATATCGGAACGGTTTCCGACGCGTTCATTCAACTCTTCGCGGTGAGGCGGTTTTTACGGTACCCGATGAAAACGAACGGTCTCTGCATAGAATATGCGCGATGAAGACACACTCGCGTAGATCGTCGACGCCATTACGTCATTGTGCATTGATATCCCGGCGGCTGTTGCGTCACTATGGCGTCAGCGATACGTCAATACCCGGGGTTCACGTGTGTTTGCTCGTTTTCCATGGCGATGCACGAATTGCGAATCGCCTTTACGTTAACCAGTCCCATCTGCGTTCATCTTCTCTACTGCCAGACCCGACCAGCCTCGATCGGTCACTGGCTTCCCTACTTTATCCGCGTCTCGGTCGATAACGCGTCGCTCAATGTACCGAGAAAAGAGTCGATCCCTTTCTCTTCGTATCTCGATAAAACCCACGAGAAACTAACCTCACTTTTCACTCCGAAATACACCAGGCACGCGATTATTTAATAAAAATTTCCAAAATTAGAAACAGGGCATATACTCTGGAGCAACGATCTTCCGAAACTCCGCAGATAGAGATGACGTCAAGGAATCCGAATCTTCGAAGGTCCAGAACTCCAGAGTCATAGAACACCCGCTCTAACGCTCTAAAATTCCGAAACTCTGCATCCCTAAATTCCCAATTGCCGCGAGTTAGGAAGCTAATCCTGCGCCGCGGGATTCCAAGAGCCCCAGATTCGAAGACCAACGATCTTTAACAAAATGGCGCCAAGTACCCTCTCGCGGTCTCCAGCCAAGAACTCATCGTTCCAACTTCTTATCCAATTACCCGTTGGCGAATCGCAGTCCTTGGAGTTTCGAAGCAGTCACCCCGGCCACGTTTTCATCCTCCTCCTAGTCACACGCAATAACTACGATACCCAGGCCAACTCCAAACGCCACGGTCTACTGCCCCCGAAGGGGAAGCGCAGTGAATGGCCCCTTGTATATCGCGGCTAGTTCCGACCCGACTCCTCGCAAAAAGCCTACACTTGGAACAGTCCGCGTGCTTGTTAAGAACATGGCGATTTTTCTCCACGGTGGCTCTGGATTCCCGCGAAACTGGCCACACACCAGGTCCGCGAAAAAATGACGAGTTCGGCCGCGGTCCCGATAACGTTCAATGGATCTTCTTTGCAGGGAGAAAAATCGTCTATCTTCCGGTTCTCGTGGCCCGGCTACGCGGAACGAGCGATAAAAAGCGGTCGTTAATGACCGTCCGCGAGACGATGCTCCCGATAAAAAGTTCCTCCTTTATCGCTGCTGCAGATGGTGTAATTAAATTCAAGGACGGTCGCTTATGAAAATCGAGTATTACAGGCGCCATATTGCCGACTCGCGTGAGATTCACGCGAGATTCGATTAACAATAGAGAGGCCGAGAAATGAGCCGGATAATATATTCGAGAGAGGAAGTGCACGTAAGATTAACTCGGATCCTGCCCTCTTCGTCCTCTTTCTTCGTTAACCCTTTTACTGCCACGTTGAAATCACACGTTTCTCTCAGGACGCCACGGAAGTGCACCCCTAGATGCAGGATTTGTTCTAATATATTTTTGATATCCTAATACAAATTTTTAATTTTTCAATGGGGCACTTTATTTCAGAGTATTGTTACGAGATTTTCATATCCACCCGGCATTCGGCCAAGTAGAGCGGATAGTAACTTCAGGGTAGAACAATCCAGTAGCTTCCAGGATGTTCAGATAAAATAACAATCGGCTGTTGACTATAAAAGGGACATCTTCCACCGAAGTTCTGATAGCGCTGTCAACCTTTCAGTAGGGGAAATCTATTCAGAGACGTTTTGAAAATCTTCGGCAATCCAGCGGTCAAACTTTTAGAATAAGAATTACTATCTATCACTCTGCACTATCTGTCAATTTTCATTCAACGTAGTACAATGTAGTTCAAGTAGTGCAAGCGCTCCGGTTAAATGACCACCGTGGCGTCATAGGAGAAACCGCGGCCGTTCATATATGACCAACGTGGCAGTCAAAGTGTTAACCGATTCCTTGCTTCATCTAGCACGTTGACAGCCGTTGTTCAGTGTTTCTAATGAAATCTTCTTCAGGCCACGAGTACCTTTGCACCGAGCGTACTCTGTTAGACACTCCCACCGATATTTTAGTAATACGAATCGTTGGTGATCGCAAGAATAATCTCCCTCTCCGTTCATTTCCATGGTATCATGTTTGTCCATTTGTTTCAATTGTTACGTTCCCGAGGTCCTCACTTATCACTTTGTCACTCTACACGATCAGTTTGAATCTTTGCCCAGTACCAAGCGCTGTTGCGACGGCAATAATGCATGTAAGACATGTCTTACCGTCCTTCTTGAGGATTAAAAATTATAAATCAAAGACAAGGACTATGGACTACATTACCGAGGACTAGATCCAACAGATGGAATGCACGTGTGATACCTATGACGATTCTTTGTAAGTAGTCTAATAAGCGTCACTCAGATACGGGTGACGCGGCCTGACGAGAAACCTTTGTTGGATGACTAACGATTCGTTGGCCCTTAGTCACTAGAGAGGCCTAGCTAATAAACGCAGACCAATTTCGGAGTCCAAAAACAACTGACTCATTCCTACTTTCACTAAGGGCCAATGGTCATCTTCACCCCACCAAAAGCTAACATTATATAAGCACCTAGAAAATTTGCGAAATGCCAGTGTTTTCCTTCTCCACCGACTTGTATTTTCCCAACATAGAGTTATCTTTTAAATTTAAATTCAATAGCAATTCTAGAATGATCAAAGGATAGATCAATTATCGCTAGAGATATTGACAATTGACAATACAGTACTGAGTACAGCCATCAACGCAGAACTGTAGCCGTTGCATTAATCTGTTCACTGATGATTTAAATTCTATAGCAATTTTAGAATCATCAAAGGATAAATCAATTATCGCTAGAGATATTGACAATTGACAATACGGTACTGAATACAGCCATCAACGCTATTACTATAGCCATTGGATTGAACCCTGGAACCCGTATTGTATATAGAAATCCGGGTTCCAGCACTTTGCTGTCACCCGAACATGGGTGACGCAGCTAGAGGAGGAATCGCGTTGCTTCTTCGAGGTTACGTGTGTTCCTTTTCATCGGACGGATTCTTCGTACCTTTTTCATTCCTCTCGCATTCGTCTCTCCGTTTCGGCGAGGATGCTTCCTCCTCGTCCATTGTCTTCCACCCTTTTTCCCTCGGTCATCGTTTTTATTTTCCCCGGTTTGGCTCCGTTCAGCACACCTTTCGTCCCTCGCTGGAAAGCTTGTCAGAACTTGCCGCGAGATGATGGGAAATTAATTTCTTGACTCGACGCGTGCCCTCCTTCTTGCAAATGAGATTCTGCCGAGTCTCGCGCATGGTATCCGTGGACTTTGATGGCTCCTGCGGCCTTTCGGCGCCCTGTTTATCCACGCCAGAAGAAATAAATCGACCTCGGCTAAGTTCGAGGAGAAGTTTCGTTTGAGGGAAGCCTTGTATCAACGCTTCCATTTAATCGTCTCGCGCAGCTCGAGCCGCTGAAAACTTCGTCGAAGCTCGTCACGTTTGGACGACTTTGACGCGTGTCCGTGACTTTGTGTCGAGTTCGGGAATGTCTATAATTTGTGCCGCGGTTTTCCTAGTTTGGCCAGATTCTTCGACGTTAACGCGTTGAACGCTACGCCGGTTTTACGTGCCGTTTCATTTACATCGCAGTTAAGCGTCATGTGGGCCCTTTTGGGCCGTACGTACCAACGAGATCTAAATGCAAAGTCTGGCACCGGTCCCTAAGGACCGAGATCAACGATAAACCGAGAACCCGTAGATTATCCTCGTCGAACGCTCCTTCTGCTCTATTTTCTCTTAGACTCACGTATAGTTCTCGTGAAAATGGAAACGTGAGTCCCACGAGATTTCCTCAGGGTAGTAAACCGTACGTTGAAGATTGAGGAAAAATTCGTGCAATTTTTGGGTCGAGATTTGTAGGAATCCATTTGTGGATGCGAAAAAGAAAATCAATATTTTGTTTACACTCTTATTAGCGACATGGAGGGTCCAAATTGTCAATGGGGGCCTGGTTTATGTCTTCAGGACCAGCGCCCTATGATTGGTGGATCACGACTTTTGTGCTAGGGCTTGAAAGAATCAGTTCGTTAGCGACGTTAGAGTGCATTACAGGCCTTTTCCTAAGAGCGACACCGTGTTTTTGATACTAACTCCCTCTTTTGCGTAATAAAACACGTCGAAACCCAAAAGAACTTCCCAGGCAACCCAATAGTGCCGTTTGTTCATCGATTCCTCGCGATATCCCTTCAGATTCTTAACGAATGTCGTCATTCACCACTATCTTTTCTAGAAACGTCGCGACACGTTGGCTCGAACTAGCCCCGATATTCCTAAAAATTCGCAGATAGCATCCAGAAGCCATGGACGATCGATCTGCTACCCCTAAACTCTGCCGAAGTGCCAACAATGGGCAAAACTTTTATTACAACCGCCTCGTGGCATCGACCTTAAGTAACAAATGACCATCCAGGCGAATGGATCCGCGAGAAAAATGGCCGCGCTGGGCTAACAAATGGAGGCGGGTGAGCTCGGTTCGCCGCGTGTTTCGAAATAATCTGGAAAGATGAGCGCGCGGAGCGGGCCAGGCATCCGTGAGCTGTCTCTTAGGAGTTATGCCCACGACG
>NW_016908444.1:1945852-1954768 GCF_001483705.2 Eufriesea mexicana | reverse complement strand
GCTCTTCTTCGCGATGGTCCTCGGGGAGGAGCATCTTCCGCCATGTTCTTGTCGCCACGATCGCATGCAAACTCGGGATTACGTAATTGCGGAGGAGCGTGGGGGAGATAAAGAATTTTCGCGAGGATTCGAGCGGAGAGGTGGAAATCGAACGAAGACGGGTGATAGGGGTTCTCAGGATCGGTTTGAACAGGTCGAATAGGTTATTTCTCCGTAAGGAATCTTCTTCATGGTCTCTTCGAAACGGTGTACCCACCCGTTTAGCTTCGCGCGAAATATTAGTATTTATACGCTTCCATGTCAAGGCTAGTATCCAAATTTGAAACGCAAGTCGAAGTCTCTAAATCCTAGACCCCTTGCGTCTGTAGGGGTCCTCACCCATGGTTATTGACGAAGTTGCCTGGGTCGCAGGTATCCTCGTTGTAGCAGTGGTGCTAGAAGGGTCGAAAAGAAAAAGAAAGGATGAACGTTTCGTCCCGGGGTCTGCTAGTAGACTCGTCAGAAGGGCTATTTGTCTGGCAGGCCCTGCCTTAGACAAAGATACTTTTGGAAGGTCGGGAAATTATATACATAGGAAGTGGAGGATTTTTACCAAGGACTTGCGAGAAAGTTCTCAATTATCGCTCTATTGGCGAGGGTGAGAATGATGGCCGCTACGAATCTATCATCTCTGACTATCGTTTCCTTCAGAATTGAATTTAATTCTCCATAATTGATCTCGCGAAATCGGTACCACGATGTGCGGCACGATCGTTAACGCGAAGATTCATGAATGAAATCGTGCGAGGAAACGACACCGGTTCTCCCTTGTACCCCTTTCCTTCATTGCAGGGTTTTCGTCGAATCGTTAAGACGACGTTGGAAAAGGGAAAGCGATCGTGGCATGCGGCTAATCGGCGCGCGTGCAACACGCGAAATGATTTGCGGCTTGTTCGCGGCGTCTACTTTTAATAGCAGCCTATCGAGCGTGCTTATTGTCGCCGTGACGTGAAAAATTCATACGGGGCACAAATCATCGTCTCGTTCGCGCGTCGCGTTTAAAATGCAGAGGGAAAACTGCCGGCGTGTGTTGCGACCCTATCGGGATTCCACGCTCGACAGTGTGTTTATTCGAGCCCCGGCTTACGTAAGGCGTGCCAGTTTGGTGCTCGCATCGATTCCGCGGTACACTTAAGCCTGATAGGACGTTACGAAAGGCATCGTGGAACGAACGCGAAGGTGTATGGGAGCTTGCCCCCTCGGCGTTGCGTATTTCCGCGCGAACGTAGAGATTATTCGTCGATGGGAGACGTCCTTTGTTCGCCGCGTGGTATTATCTAAGCGGTCGCGGTGAACCGCGACACTTGGGTGGAATCGTGCCAAAATATTTCGCTATTTATAAGCGCCGTGGAATATCTAGTATTCTAGGAATCTTCATTAGTAGGAATTTCTCAAGGTATATAATTTGCTCGATATTTTGGAATTTCGCTGTTTAAGCACCCCGCTGCAGGAGTATGCCGATATACGTGTATCTTAACATCTGAACATTCCTGATAGCAAACCGCTCAGGTACCTGAGCATTCCGTGAGACCGACATTTTGACATTGGGGTGTTTTAACATGGGACTCGCGACTGATTTCTCTCTCGGCGGACGTGAGTCTGACGAATAACTCGGGGTTCCTTGCGAGGAGCAGAGATAACGGGTGATTGTACAGGTTAGAATTTAATAGAACAAAGAAAGCATAAGATTCGGGTAGTGATATATTTGGGATATTGTAAACGCTGTACTTCTTCCAAGCGCACAGGATTGGATCTAAATACGTGCTTGTAAATCCTAGTATTTAAATAATTCGGGATCTAGGCTTCCAAAAATTTGGACCCATTTCTAAACGATCAATCGTATAATATACACCGAATAACAAAAGTTAAAGAAGAAGGTAATGATTTACGAATGATTTATATGTTTTATTTTCTGGGGTACATATATAGGTGTAAATGTATATGTAGGTTAGATAATTGTCGATTTACGAATGGGGATGCTACAATTTTTAAAAGATCAGGTACCAAGTTTAAACCTCCAGGTAGAAATTTGATATGATTTTGATTGTCCAATGCAAAATTTTCTTGTATCCTTATGGATCTTTTAGAAATAAAACTTATTTCCCCCAGAGAAAATTTCGGCACTACTACAGTCCCGATCGCGAAGGGTTAACTACTGCCCCACGCAAAATTATCTTATATTCGCATCAAATTTGTAGAGAAAAATAATTCGGTTCCCTCAAAATAAAATTTGACGCGATTACAGTCCAGATCGCGAGCAGTTACCCATCCTCTGACGCAAAATTGTTTTACGTTCCTATCAAATTTGCGAAAAAATAATTCGGTTCCCTCAGAGAAAATTCGACGTGATTACATTTCCGATCGCGAGGGGGTTAGCCATTGTTCGACGCAAAAGTGTCTTATATTCGCATGAAATTTGTAAAAAATAAAAAATAATTCGGTTCCCTGGGAATAAAATTCGACGCGATTAACATTTCCGATCGCGAGGGGTTAACTATCCGAAACGTTTACGAAATAAAGGACCAACCGAGTAACCAGTGCCGTTGTTGTTTCCAGCACATGGTGCAGACAGGCATGGCTGCGCCCTACGGTGGGGGTGTCTTCCCCCCGCCGGTGAACGGCGTAGCGGGTGTCGTCGGGGCTGCTGGCGCGGCCGGCGAGGTGAAACCACCACCCCCGGTGCCGGTGAAAGAAGACAACAGCGGGGCGCCTCAGCAGCCGCCACCCAGCGGCCCCCAGGTTCCTCCGCCGGCTGGTGCCCCACATCAAACCGCCCCTGGTGCCCCGACCGCGGCCAGCTTCAGTCCGCCTCCGCCTCCGAACGGCGTCGATCAACAGGCTATCGTAAGTTCCATTTGCCTTCAGATATCCTCTCGTTACTCGCTTTTAGTTGCTTTGCTTTTCGTTCTGGTTGTTCGGATTAGTCGCTGGTGTTTGAGAATCAACGTGTGTCTATGCTTATACGATGTATTTAGGCCGATAGGAAGGTAATCGAAGGTTCCAAGGTAAAATTTCGCTGTGTGTATCTACAGTCTTTGTAAGTGGCTGTCTTTTGCGATGAGGTGTGCAGTCTGTGATTGCAATATTCTGTGGTTTCGACGTGGTAAATACAGTTCGCTGTGTTCACCATTTGTTCGTAATGTAAACCAGACGTTCGCAAGATAAGGTGATTAACCAAGCAAATATCTTGAAATTTTAGCATCATTGTGCTTGATCGATGTTTAATTTCTGTATTTAAAATGAATTTATAAATTGGTAAATGAATCGGAAAATATGACAATCATCGATCACAATGATCGACTACCCCAGAAAATACACAAGTAGGACTGTACAGCTAGATATAATTTAAGCTTGGTAACTTTTTCACGTTAGTCTGGTTACACGATGTTCTTTGATGGTCGCTACAATTACACCATGTTTTACTTCATCCCTGTTACCGACGGAGGGTTAAATTTGGTAAAATATGACAGAGACAATTTAAATGATACTATTGTATATAACATAAAGGAAAGTTAGACAGTTTTGCTTTCTTTGTCATAGCATAATCAGTCTTTGTACATTATAATACTATCCCTGACCAAAAGCTTTTGACCATACAAAAATGATTTAAAATTACTTTTTACGTGTAAAGAGCTATAATATCAAAAGAGGTGTTTAATCGGTTAGATAGGAAGTAAAAATAAAACACTAAGGTAATTGAAATTTTTGTTTATTATCGAAGACAATATGATGAATGAATAAGTATCATCGAGTTTGATCATAACATTTTTTCCAGGGGTAGTATATTATATATCCTTGTACAGATTTGGGTAGTCTCTTGTACTCTCCATACAACATATATCTACATATATATAAATATATACCCATGTATATATTTACATGTACATACTCCTCAATGTTCAATTGCTATCTTAATCTATTAGAAGTACTATTCCAATTTAAATCGCGAAAGTATCATCCTAAATATGGCGTATCCCCAATCTCTCGATAAAGACAGAATATAATGAATGAATAAGTATTATTGAATTTGGTCATAATTTTTATTCCAGGGGTACTATATCATATATCCTTGTATATATGTTATATATATATATTCTTGTACAGACTTAGGTGGCTTCTTATAGTCTCCATATAACATCTACATATATATCCACCCATGTATATATTTACATGTACATACTCCTCAATGTTCAATTGCTATCTTAATCTATTAGAAATACTATTGCAATTTAAATCGCGAAATTATCATCCTAAAAATGGCGTATCCCCAATCTCTCGATAAAGATAGAATATAATGAATAAATATTATTGAATTTAGTCATAATTTTTATTCCAGGGGTACTATATCATATATCCTTGTATATATGTTATATATATATTCTTGTACAGACTTAGTTGGCTTCTTATAGTCTCCATATAACATCTACATATATATCCACCCATTTGTACATTTACATGTACATACTTCTCAGTGTTTAATTACTATCTTAACCTATTAGAAGTATTATTTCAATTTAAATTGCAAAATTAACATCATAATACCCACCCCCAAGTATCCTCAACCTCTCAATCCCCAAAATCAGAATCTTCATCCACCACGATTCATCAGGAAAGCAAACGATGCACTCACGTACACATTTTTGCGTGTATATACTTATATGTACAAACTCCTCAGTGTTTAATTACCATCTTAACCTATTAGAAATACTATTTCACTTTAAATCGCGAAATTATCATCCTAAATATGGCGTATCCTCAACCCCTCGATGCCCAAAATCAGAATCTTCATCCACCACGATTCATCAGGAAAGCAAACGATGCACTCACGTACACATTTTTGCGTGTATATACTTATATGTACAAACTCCTCAGTGTTTAATTACTATCTTAACCTATTAGAAATACTATTTCACTTTAAATCGCGAAATTACCATCCTAAATATGGCGTATTCTCAACCCCTCGATGCCCAAAATCAGAATCTTCACCCACCACGATTCATCAGGGAAACAAACGACGCACTCACGTACACATTTTCCCATGCATATACTTACATGTACATACTCCTCAGTGTTTAATTACTATCTTAACCTATTAGAAATACTATTTCACTTTAAATCGCGAAATTATCATCCTAAATATGGCGTATCCTCAACCCCTCGATCCCCAAACTCAGAATCTTCATCCACCACGATTCATCAGGAAAGCAAACGACGCACTCACGTACACACTCTCACGCGACACTCCGCCGAATCTAAATCACGTACCGTGACTTTAACAGGAAACGCCGTTCCAAACCCGTTATTAGCTCTCTGTCCAAATCGTTTTTGGACTTGGATCGAACCGTCCTCGCTTCGTCGCCTTTGCGGTGTCCGACAAAAGTTCCTCAGGCAAGCTTCCGTCGCGTGTAGGCACTCTCGATTATTCCACGCACGTGCTGCCGGAGAAATGGGCACACAAAGGTGGAGAAAGTTACGCGGGAGATATTCGCAGTTTCGAGAAACTTGGGAAAATCTGAAGACTGGAATTAGTGGTGGGAAAAGGAGTCTTCCAGAGACAGTTTTCCACTCTGTTTGGGTTTCTAGGTATTCCTTTCGGAGTTTCTCGGGTAACGATGTTAGTTGTCTCTGTGAAATATTCTTCTTCGTGATTGGAGGGTGGTTTATTTTATTTTGTCTTCCTACGATGTAATAATTCGATTAAGTTAGGTCGGTGTAAGGTATAAAGGTGTAAAGCCTGGGGTGGTTTTGATCGTGTATAATTAAACGATCCGTGGGTCTTCACGCTAGAACTCCTAAATAAATTAATGTTGCTGGATTCGAAGCTTTTGCTTTAATATAATAGTTACCAAAATCATGCAATGCAGTTGTTTCATCGTTACCTATATACGTATTTATCTGTTATACATACTATACATACCTGTTTAGGTTAATTATTGTTAATTGTGCGTATCATATTTCGAGGTTCATTCGATAATCCTAATATTAATTCATCCTTCACGTGATATATGCAGTTTCGAAATCTCCTATGCAAATGAACTCTGTGGTTATTCATGTAGAAACATGGCTGTAACGAAAAGCAGATAATTCTTAGTTTAATAACAAATATACTAATTTGTGGTGAGAAAATTTGATCTTGCTATTTGGATAATTGCAATTTAAATAAAACGACAACATTAACCCTTTGCACTCGACGACTTTTTCGTTACAGAAAAATAGTAATTCGAAGAATATTTCTGTCATACAGTCGACGATATTTTTAAAATGGTAAATGAGAAATCAGATGCAAATAAAAACGTAGAATTATTTTCCTTCGACATTCCACGCATCGTTAGGTAATTTTAAATTTGATATATTAATTAACGTCGATCTTTAGAATCCGATTAAATGGTGACTGAGAGTCGCCTCTCGAGTGCAAAGGGTTAATATATGATTAATTCGAAATACGAAATTTACTCGTAGAGGGAATAAAAAATTCCACAAACGTAAACGAATCTTGACACGATAAAGGCATAAATTTCCTGGGAAGAAGTTATAACATTTCGTTGTAATTTATTGCAATTTTACAGCGAGTGAACTCGCTCCGCTTTTATCGAGCATAGCGATCGTCGTTGAAAAACAATTATTAACCACGCGGATGCGCAAGGCTGGATAAAACACAGCTGCGATTAAATCTCCGGATAGCAACCTCGCTCTCGATTCGCGTACACGAATAAATTACAGATCACACGCGACTCGAGCCGTCCCGGCACCCCTAAACGCTCGATTCACATCCGCCCGTGCGTGTCGGAGGAATCACGCGTTACCACGACGCGGAGCCGTGCCGTGACGCGTTCCTTCCGCGTGCTTCGTCGACCTGATCAAACGAAATATCTCTTTCCCCCCCGTGGGTCTTGTTCGAGCGGTACTCAAACATCGCAGTTCGCCGCGCAAACGGTCGAAATTTGTTTAAGCGCGCGATAACTAGTCCTCGGCTGGCGTGCGCGTAGTCGCGGTAATTAGCGCGACTCATAAAGCGGCCTAATTAGCCGCGCTAATTAAAGTAATTCCGTTCGTTAATTCGATTTACTAGACGGCTCGCTGAATTTCGCGCTGCCCGAGAGAAAAGCGAAGAGAAACGCATAGAGAGAGAGAGATAGAATGATAAATCTATAGAGAGAGAGAGAAAGATAGATAAAATGAAAAATCATAAAAGAGAATGAGACAACAAAAAGGAGAATAAGAGGAATAATGAGAAAATACAAGAGTGAAAGGGGGGACCAGAGAGAATGAGAAACCAATGCAGAAAGGAAAACAGAGAGGGGGAGTGGCAGAATGAGAAATCAAAAAGGAGTGGAAGAGGTAAAATTAAAAATTATGAAAAGATGGAAGGACAACAGAGAGCCAGGGAAAGATGGAATGAGAAATCAAGAGAAAAAGGGAGAGATAAATAGTGCAAATGAGAAAACATAAGAGAGAGAAACAATGAGAATGAGGAAGCAAGAGAGAGAGGAACAACGATAATGAAAATGCAAAAAAGAGGGAGAAGAACAACGACAATGAGAAAGCAAGAGAGAGAGAGAGAGAGAGGTAGGAACAAGAAAAATAAAGAAGGACAATATAGAGGGCTGTTCCTTTCAGAGGAAGAGAAACAGGGAAATAGAGACAGAGAGAGAGACAAGGAAAATAAGGAAGCAAAAGAGAGAGAGAAGAACAACGATAGTGAGAAAGCAAAAGAAAGAGGAATAACGACAGTGAGAAAGCAAAAGAAAGAGGAATAACGACAGTGAGAAAGCAAAAGAAAGAGGAATAACGACAGTGAGAAAGCAAAAGAAAGAGGAATAACGACAGTGAGAAAGCAAAAGAGGGAGAGAGAGGAACAAGAAGGATGAAGAGAGAGGTCTCTTCCTCTGAGAGGAAAAGAAACAGGGAAATAGAGAGAGAGAGGAACAAGGAGAATAGGGAAGCACAAGAGAGAGGGCTCTTCCTTTGAGAGGAAGAGAAACAGGGAAATAGAAATCGAGAAAGAGGAGAAAGGAAAATAAGGAAGCAAAAGAGAGAGGATCAACGATAGTGAGAAAGCAAAAGAGAGAGGAATAACGACAGTGAGAAAGCAAAAGAGAGAGAGGAGCAAGGAAAATGAAGAAGCACGAATGAAGAGATAGGGCTCCTCTTCCTTTGAGAGGAAGGGAAACAGGGAAATAGAGAGAGAGAGAGAGGAACAAGGAGAATAGGGAAGCACAAGAGAGAGGGCTCTTCCTTTGAGAGGAAGGGAAACAGGAAAATAGAGAGAGAGAGAGAGAAACAAGGAGAATAGGGAAGCACAAGAGAGAGGGCTCTTCCTTTGAGAGGAAGGGAAACAGGGAAATAGAGAGAGAAGGGAAGACAGAAGGGACTCCTGCAACGGTAATTCCCCGCCACCGCCGTTAGTCGACACGGTCGACAACAGCTTTTAATTAAAGAGCTCCGCGGAAGCGTGCTCTCCTAGATGCTCGCCCTAGCCGCTTCTCGAAATCTCCTCGCGGCTTCTGGTCGACCGGCCGAGTGGAGCTTTCGGTCGGCTACCGAGGGAAAATGACGGGGTTAGAGTGGAAGGTCGAGAACGAAGGAGACAAGGAAGAGTCTCCCCCGGAGCTGGTCAATTGAGAACTATCAACGTAAAAATTCCAGAACGGCACAGCTGGTTTTCAAATTAACCTCTCGCGGACAGCTAACCGAGCATTTTCATCGTCCTCGACGATCCTCCATCGTGTGTACACCGGTAAATTATAATAAATGTTGCAGTTTATTCTAGCCTCTGTCGGAGCACTCAAATTTATTCGCGCTTCCGTTTCTATTTCGCTTTTCCGGGGTGAGGGGACGGATTTATTTCAGTTTCGCACTAAATTTTTCAAACAAAGC
>NW_016908444.1:1929744-1945841 GCF_001483705.2 Eufriesea mexicana | reverse complement strand
ATTCCTGCGCGGGCATAATTAACGGGATTAAATTGCGCAGAAGCGTTGCTGCAAGCTCGTGGAAAAAAGTTACGCTGGAACGTTGCGAAAATCACGCACGAGTTTGCACGCATCGTTCACACCGGATGAAGCAAGCAAATTACATCGTGTGCACGGCCTCTTGTGCTCGCGAAAATTGGATAACGGAAAAACGGTTTGTTGGAGGAAGAAAGATAAGAGACGTATTAGAAAATTGGCAAATGATTGCGGAAAATTGTGGAAAATTGGCACCGATTAACCTTTTGCACTCGAGAGACATTCTTCAGTCGCCATTTAATCAAATTTCGAAAATCGGTATTAATTAATACTAGAACTACCGATCTTTAATGAGTACCTAACTATAACGTGCACAGATTATAGTCATTTCAGCGGTACGATGAATATGAGCGAATATATCGATTACAGTTCTTTCTTAATACGACTTGATACCAATTTTATTCTTAAAACAGGTGTACGTGTTCGGTGATTGCAAAAAGGAAAATTCTGGGACCAGTCATTTTCACTGGGTTGGTAGTTTTAGTGTTAATACGTGAAATTTAAGGTGATCTAACGGTGTGCGAGGTATCGAAATCAAATAATTCTACGTGTTAATTATTATACCTTATTATATCTTATGTACTATTGAAAGAAATATCCTCAATTTTATAGTAGAAAATCTTTGAACTCCTACTCTTCCTTAGCTAAAGAATCGTCGAGTGCAAAGGGTTAATTAGCGACAAATAGTTCCTTATTTTTGTGAATAGAAATGAATACCAATATCTTAACCCTTTGCACTCGAGAGGTGAGCTTCAGTCACCATTTCATAAAATTTCGAAGATCGGTATTAATTAATATATCAAATTTAATGTAATGTAACAATGTGCGAGGTATCGAAATCAAATAATTCTACAATTCTATTATTATACAATTCTTTATTTACTGCTCAAAAAAGTATCGTCAGTTATTTAGTAAAGAATCTTTGAATTTCTACTCTGTTCTAGCCAAAAAATCGTCGAGTGCAAAGGTTTAATAATTAAATTAATATATTTAGATAATAATATTTAAATATTGACAACGATTCTAAATAAACTATTTTAAACACAAAGCTTGACTCTATTTTGAAAATTCTTTTCTCTCTACTCTTCTCTTTTCCATTTTTCTCTTTACTTTATGACGATTCTCGCTTAACTGTTTTATTCTGGTACATTTTTCTAAACATTTTTTAACAACATTCATACTAGACTCCACTCGCGCATATTATACTGTAGAAACGGGATGGCGATGGTGTATATATTTATTTAATAATATATTAACATTTTATTATTGTGTATACACAATTTATATAATAACAACAGTATGTGAGTGACGATTAAACATAGGAATTATCCCTTTACACGAATCTATATCCATTCTTAACTTAAGACAGCGCTCAACTTTACAACTCGATAACAACTCAGTTTGCAACAACTAATTTATAACTAAAACTGTCTACCAAGAACTGTGTACAGAGAACTGTCTATAACGAACTCAACACCAAGAACTGCGTACAATGAACTGCATCAAGAACTGTGTCCCGATCACTTTTAACTTTCTTTATATATCTGAAATAGTAAAATTAAATAGCGAAGTAAATTCTACATTCCAGCAGTGTGTGAGCGATCCCTCCCCCTGCGTTTTTGTCTTTCGTCTTCAGTCTTTTGAAGACGACTTTTGACCTGCGTGGCTCTAAACAGGCCAGTTCTAGCCATTCGCCCGTTCAATAAAGATCTATAGTTTTTCCACAGTTTTCCACTGACTGCTATTCCTTTGCGTTCTAACCCCTTTAACGATATCTTTCCCAACATGCACACGTTTTCCAAGTGTCTCCCCCAACATTATCAAATATGGCCATGCTAAGGGCCTGATGCATTGGTCAGGGTTTTTCCAACCCACCTGGTCTTCGAACCCTCGATAACTTTCTAAGCTAAAGCTACGTGTACACGTGATGTAAAACCTGCTATACTACATCTATACTACTATCTATATCATTCCAAATGATTTCCTGTTAAAGAGGTTATAACGCAAAAGAATAGTAATCAGTGGAAACGGTAGAAAAGCTGTATAGATCTTCGTTGAACGTGCGATCGGTTAGAACAGGCCTGTTTAGAGCCACGCAAGTCACAAATCGTCTTCAAAAAACTGGAGACAAGAGACAAAACATAGGGGAAGGGATCATCCCCACACTGCTAGGATGTAGAATTTACTTCATTGCTTAGTTTTTACTTTACTTCGAAGACCAGGTGGGTCGGAGAAACCCCGAGCGATGCATCAGGCCCTTAGCACGGCCATATTTGGTCATGTTGGGGGAGGCATTTGGAAAACGTGTGCATATTGGGAAAGATATTGTTAAAGGGGTTGTAACGCAAAGGAATAGTAGTCAATGGAAACGGTGGAAAAGCTGTATAAATCTTTATTGAACGGGCGATCGGTTAAAACTGACCTGTTTAGGGCCACACGCGTCACAAATCGTCTGTAAAAAACTGAAGACAAAAGGCAAAACGTAGGGGAAGAGATCACCCCCACACTGCTAGGATATACAATTTACTTCGCTGCTTAACACTTTCGCTTTTTCTACCTCATTCTCATTCGTACACATAAAACCAGTACTCACATTTTTATCTAGACGTTATCCATGTATACTTATGTTCGTTCGACTTCGTACAGTCAACGTTTCACAGCGTTTGCAACTGGAAAATATTGAATTACTCGCGAGAACTCTAGGCCACTTTCTTCCTTGCGTCAGAGTTCGGAGTGATTCACTTATTAAACCACTTGCGTTAGGTCATCCCATAAATAATACGGTTCTCGTGGAAGTTGAGTTTAGGATTATGGAATTCCTCGTGATGGGAATTGTATAGAAGGGAAAGAAGAACGGGAAGCTTAATAGAAAATTGGCAAACGATCTCGGAAAATTTAGGGAAATAGACGCTGATTAATTATCAGTTACACGAGTAGTTATTTATTTTTAACCAAACACGCATATATGAAATAACCTAATAACTTAATGCAGCTATTTCAATGATATAACGAGTCTGTGTATCACTATACCTAGCGACAGCTACGAATGATGCCAAAAATGGCACCACTGACGTCACCGACCCGAGAACCATCTTCACTTTCTGGCTGTAAAATATTTCACGTCGAAGAAGAAAATCGTCGACCAACTCCCAATTTTTCTTTCGTTAATCACCGTTTACCACCAATTTACCATTTTACTCTGTTTAACACTAGGTTTACGGTCGCTATCTGTGTACCTATTTCTAAGGACACCTGTCAAATTGACAGGTAAAGGAAACCACGTGTCTTGTTTTTTAACGATTAGTTTAATTTAAAAATAATTATATTAGATCTACCGAAAAGTTCTGTCTGTTTTTGAAGTAAAAGAAAATAATACATTTTCAACAAATTTATTTATATTTAGCTAACAATATCATTTTCATCGTTACTTATGACCACTTCCCAGGATGATGGAAATTTGTGAATTCCAGTTTGTTGAAAGGTCTCACTTTTAAAAGCGAAGAATTCGAGCAATGTTTTCTTGACACCTGCTTCATTTTCCAAACTTCTTCCCTTCAAAAAATTTTGGAGGGAAAGAAACAGATGGTAATCGAATCAGGTATTAAGTCTGGAAAGTATAGTGAACTCGACGAAACTTCAGGTGACATTAACGAACAGAACTTTCCGTTAGTTTTTTATTTTATTTTATTCTATTATACTATTTTTATTTTATTATATTAATATGTAATATTATATTAACCCTTTGCACTCGGCGATCTTTTCGTTGCAGAAACATAGTAATTTGAAGACTTTCTGCCATAATGTCGACGATATTTTCAAAACGGTAAATGAGAAGTGCAAATTAATTGTAAGACGTAGAATTGTTTTACCTCGATATTCCATGCGTCGTTGGGCAATTTTAAATTCGAGATATTAATTAACAACGATCTTTAGAATCTGATTAAATGGCGACTGAGAGGCGCCTCTCGAATGCAGAGGGTTAACAGTCTTAATATAAGTTAATTAAATCTGTTATCATCGTACGATTGGAGCAACCCTTCCGTCAAATTGACGGGTTCCGTAAATCTAGTGTTAATTTTTCGAGCATTTGAAACAACTATTCAAGAACCACTGTAATACTCGGCTAGAATGCACTTCAAATCGGCATCATCCGGTATTTATTGACGCCAGGGCTCTCTATCTCTCTCAGGTATCTTAACTCGTTGTTCCGGAAGTCGAAACATTTCTACCTTTATGCTCGACTGATTTTACGACCGCTATCGTTCGAAGATAGTAAACAGGAATTATGCCAAAAATTACGCGAGGAAGTAGCGAAGTTAGAGTACAACGATGTCGAATATTTCGAGCGCATGAAATTCTTCGTCGTCTGAGTAAATTCTCTAGCTATCTCTTGTCCATCTGATCTATCCACCTAATCCTGCAGTCTCGATTCCAATTTCTAATTCCAAACCCTTCTCTGCGCCACTCTGTCAGCCCTGTCATCTTCCACTCACTCGCGTACACGCGTGTATAGGTACACAAGCACACGCACGTCATTCGAGAATAGCCAACGTCGGAAGACGACAGCACACGCCCAGTCGAGGCGACTGCAAATTATCGCGACGAGGACAAGAATCAGGACGTACGAATCGGCGGACATTTTGTCGAGCGGTCGTATCTAATTAACCCGAGCGGACGAGGAGCACGCGGAGCATTTCGAACACGGTTGAGCCAAGCGTGAAGAGTTTCGAACAATGTCGTGGTTCCGGGCGACGTGGCCGCTTTGTCCGTCGCTCGTCTGGTCAATTATCCGGTCCCGGTTAGTCAGCGACTCGTAAAGCCGCATTTCGTTTCGACCGCTTTGCGCACGCATCCTCTCTTTTGCACCATCTCGACTAACCCTAACCTAATCCGAAGCTAATCGGAAGCTGAACCAAACCTATCACCCGTGGAACCTCGCGTTGCACCGGTCTCCGGAGTCCTCGTCTCCGTGGTCTATGCGAATCGAGTTCGATCGTGGTTCCTCGAGGATTATCCGTTTTGGCAAGTCTAAGTCTTGTAAGTCTGACTTAGACCCGGAACAAGGTTGGTCTCCGGCTGGTGAGGTTGCGTGGAATTTCGAACTCGATGAGGTCGCGTGGAATTTCGAAGAAGTCGGTGAGGTCGCGTAGAATTTTTAACTCAATTCAGTGAGGTTGCGTAGAATTGTTAACTCCATTCGGTAAGGTCGTGTAGAGTTTTTAACTCATACTCGGTGAGGTCGCGTAGAATTTTAACTCAATTCGATGAGGTCGCGTAGAATTTCGAATAATTCGGTGAGGTCGCGTGGAATTTTTAACTCAACTTAGTAGAATCGCGTAGAATTTTAACTCAACTCGGTGAGGTCGCGTAGAATTTTTAACTCAATTCGGCGAGGTCGCATAAAATTTCGAATAATTCGGTGAGGTCGCGTAGAATTTTAACTCAACTCGGTGAGGTCGCGTAGAATTTTAACTCAACTCGGTGAGGTCGCGTAGAATTTTAACTCAACTCGGTGAGGTCGCGTAGAATTTTAACACAACTCGGTGAGGTCGCGTAGAATTTTTAACTCAATTCGGCGAGGTCGCGTAGAATTTTTAACTCGGCTCGGTGAGGTCGCGTAGAATTTCGAGCAATTCGGTAAGGTCGCGTAGAATTTTAACTCAACTCGGTGAGGTCGCGTAGAATTTTAACTCCACTCGATGAGATCGCGTAGAATTTCGAACAGTTCGGTAAGGTTGCGTAGAATTTCGAACAACTCAGTGAGGTCGCGTAGGATTTTTAACTCGGTGAGGTCGCGTAGAATTTTATCTCCACTCGATGAGATCGCGTAGAATCTTTACCTCCACTCAGTGAGATCTGTCTCTGCAAAACAGGAATTAGCTTCAGAGGCACTGGCTCGTAGATATCTAGACTCTTGGAAAAATTGAAAAGTAATCGTGCATCGATGGGAAACCCTAGGAATCTACTTCAGAATGCACGTCGCTTAGTTCGGAGCCTCGAAAAAGTTCCGGTTCTGGAATTTGCTACCCGATCCGAGGATGTACGCGGACTTAGGTGATCTTAGAGACGCTTTTGAAGTCGAAGAATCTCAGCGGGTGTCTATGGTGGTCTGACGCGAGAATCCGTGCCAGAGAGGGATCCGTGGCTTCTAGCAAAGGATCCCAAGTGCTTGTAGAAATTTAATGCAGATTTGGAGGGTCGCCAGGGAATTTCGAGAAGCACCTCAGACCGCGAGATGTTCCTTCGAACTTCGTTCCGAAATCGGGAATAGCATTCGGTGGATCTGCCTCTTTTCCCGAGAAATATAAAACCAGTTTGTTCCGTGGATACGTGTATGCACCCGATGCAATTTCATCAACGTGAAATATGGACACGTGGGGAACAAGGAAGGAGAGTTTATCCACTGCCCGCGACTTTACGATGAAAATAAACATAACAACTTGGACAAACGTGTTGCATCTTGCATTGCACACGAGGCGAGTGCTGTGGCAGTTCGCAGCTTGATTGACCACGGTGTTGTAAAAGGTCTACCTTCCTTGTCGCGAAGACAGGTCACGCGAATTTTCGTTATTGGCTTTTTCGTTATTCCAGCTGACATATCTACAAATTGAATTACCGCGTATCGTGTAACGAAGATTATATATTGGGACCAAATGGAATGGAAAAATCGCACACTCGAATAAATATTTCGGTGAATTTATTACCTATTTTCAATGGATTAATTCGTTTTATTTTAGTCTATATTTATGCTTAAACATAATAGCACACGATATAATCTTCGTTGTTCTTCGAAACCAATGCAATGTATGCAAATATATAATATATTCATAATTATATAATATAACATTATTCAATTATATATTATATATTATATAATTATATATTAATTATGCAATAATTATTTATTATATACAATTATATATTATATAATGAATTCTCCTGTTCACATGAAAGTTTATTTAGATATTTTTGTATACTAAATTCAAACCTGATAGTAGAAATTGCTTATCATATTCAGGATAAAGAAATACTATCGATTCTTGCTATCTTCGAAAAATTATTCCAAAGACAGTAATTTTTTACCAACATTTTTATTAACTGCATACTATAATATGAACCTTAACCTGTAAAATGAACTTCGATTCGTAATTATATAATTTTTTCTTGAGGAGATATACCGTTTCGAAATCCCAGGAGAATTACAGAAAATCGTATCGTACAATTGTATCGAAAAGGCAGATGTACGTCTCTTTGTGCCTCTCTAAGTGCACCTGAACTCTGTACAGCGTAAACACCACTTCAGAACAGCTCATAACAAAATCTCACATCTTCAACGAGGAATCTTAAAACCTAGCACTTCATACCCTATCTATTTTGAAATCTCGAATCGACGACAAAAATTCTTCAACTTAGTCTTTACTCTCTTCCTGTCGAACCATCTTCGAGCACCCGATACTCGGACCACCCTCTCTAACCAAGGTGGCTATTTGAACGAGCCACGAGTATATCTGCAGTCGAATTATCTCGGAAAAGCAGGCTGAAGGGACTCGAGAAGCATTATCGCGAGGTTGGGGCAGAGGCGATGCGAGTATCGCACAGTTTTGGCCCACAATGGGCCACAGTGTCGAAAGTCGAACGGCGCTCGAGCGCGTTGGTGCTATTGAAAGCGGTCCGGGCACGGAGGCGCAAATTAAAAGTTCCCTTTCAACGGCCACACTGAATGGCCGACATCGCGACGTGCAGCAGGGAACTTCGGTGAAAAGCTGGCCAAAATATGAAAACATCTTTTGATTTGCACAAAAATTGGTATCTTTGGATCCCCAGGCACGTTAATTACGCAGTCGGTGATGTTTCATGCTGTAGAAATGAAAGCTTAATATACAGTAATCTTAATCTATCTTAATTTATTTTAATATACGTAATAATGCATGCGTAGCTCTCAGCTTGGGATCATTTTCCAAAGAAAAATCTTTGGAAATGATACCAATTACCAGGTCTCACCACGAGGAGGTGGCTACGCATCGAGACCCGGACATGCGCCTTAATGGCGCAACCTACTGGTGCTAGCCGTATCAAAGATAGCCTAATCTAACTTGGAGCGAATTAAGTTAAAGCGACTCTACAGAAACTTGATAAATTTTTGTGTCTTATCAAAGGGACTTCGCTTTGGTATATTAAAAATTAGCATAGCGAAGACGAATAATCAAAATCGTCGGACGACCTGTCACACGCCCGCACTTTCGTTACTATTTCTCGCAAAAAAATCAACCAAATCGGACAAAAATCACTCTACTCGATAGAGAACATCCTACTCTAACAGGATTGATGAAAAATTTCAAGGCCACACGCGTAGTCTAGCATAGCGAAGACCGAAAAGTCAAAATCGACGGACGACCTGTCACACGCCTGCACTTTCGGCACTATGTCTCGAAAAAGAATCATCGAAATCGGACAAGAATCACTTCACTCGATAGAGAACATCCTACTCTAACAGGATTGATGAAAAATTTCAAGGCCACACACGTAGTATAGCATAGCGAAGTCCGAAAATTCAAAATCGACGGACGACCTGTCACACGCCCGCACTTTCGGCACTATTTCTCGAAAAAAAATCGTCGAAATCGGACAAAAATCACTCCACTAATTAAAGAACGTTCTACTCTAACAGAATAGGTGAAAAATTTCAAGGCCACACTCGAACTTTGGCATAACGAAGACCGAATAGGTAACTGCGCAGTACGCCCTGTCACCCACCCGCACTTTCGGCACTATTTCTCGCAAAAAAATCAACCAAATCGGACAAAAATCACTCTACTCGATAGAGAACATCCTACTCTAATAGGATTGATGAAAATTTTCAAGGCCGCACGCGTAGTCTAGCATAGCGAGGACCGAAAAGTCAAAATCGACGGTCGACCAGTCACACGCCCGCACTTTTGACACTATTTCTCGAAAAAAAATCGTCGAAATCGGACAAAAATCACTCCACTAATTAAAGAACGTTCTACTCTAACAAAATAGGTGAAAAATTTCAAGGCCACACTCGAACTCTAGCATAACGAAGACCGAATAGATAACTGCGCAGTACGCCCTATCACCCACCCGCACTTTCGGCACTATTTCTCGCAAAAAAATCAACCAAATCGGACAAAAATCACTCTACTAGATAGAGAACATCCTACTCTAACAGGATTGATGAAAAATTTCAAGGCCACACGCGTAGTCTAGCATAGCGAAGACCGAAAAGTCAAAATCGACGGACGACCTGTCACACGCCTGCACTTTCGGCACTATGTCTCGAAAAAGAATCATCGAAATCGGACAAGAATCACTCCACTCGATAGAGAACATCCTACTCTAACAGGATTGATGAAAAATTTCAAGGCCACACGCGTAGTCTAGCATAGCGAAGACCGAAAAGTCAAAATCGACGGACGACCTGTCACACGCCCGCACTTTCGGCACTATTTCTCGAAAAAAAATCGTCGAAATCGGACAAGAATCACTTCACTCGATAGAGAACATCCCACTCTAACAGGATAGATGAAAAATTTCAAGGCCACACGCGTAGTCTAACATAGCGAAGACCGAAAAGTCAAAATCGACGGACGACCTGTCACACGCCCGCACTTTCGGCACTATTTCTCGAAAAAAAATCGTCGAAATCGGACAAAAATCACTCCACTAATTAAAGAACGTTCTACTCTAACAGAATAGGTGAAAAATTTCAAGGCCACACTCGAACTCTAGCATAACGAAGACCGAATAGATAACTGCGCAGTACGCCCTATCACCCACCCGCACTTTCGGCACTATTTCTCGCAAAAAAATCAACCAAATCGGACAAAAATCACTCTACTCGATAGAGAACATCCTACTCTAACAGGATTGATGAAAAATTTCAAGGCCACACACGTAGTCTAGCATAGCGAAGACCGAAAAGTCAAAATCGACGGACGACCTGTCACACGCCTGCACTTTCGGCACTATGTCTCGAAAAAGAATCATCGAAATCGGACAAGAATCACTTCACTCGATAGAGAACATCCTACTCTAACAGGATTGATGAAAAATTTCAAGGCCACACACGTAGTATAGCATAGCGAAGTCCGAAAATTCAAAATCGACGGACGACCTGTCACACGCCCGCACTTTCGGCACTATTTCTCGAAAAAAAATCGTCGAAATCGGACAAAAATCACTCCACTAATTAAAGAACGTTCTACTCTAACAGAATAGGTGAAAAATTTCAAGGCCACACTCGAACTTTGGCATAACGAAGACCGAATAGGTAACTGCGCAGTACGCCCTGTCACCCACCCGCACTTTCGGCACTATTTCTCGCAAAAAAATCAACCAAATCGGACAAAAATCACTCTACTCGATAGAGAACATCCTACTCTAATAGGATTGATGAAAATTTTCAAGGCCACACGCGTAGTCTAGCATAGCGAAGACGGAAAAGTCAAAATCGACGGACGACCTGTCACACGCCTACACTTTCGGCACTATGTCTCGAAAAAGAATCGTCGAAATCGGACAAGAATTACTTCACTCGATAGAGAACATCCTACTCTAACAGGATAGATGAAAAATTTCAAGGCCACACGCGTAGTCTAGCATAGCGAAGACCGAAAAGTCAAAATCGACGGACGACCTGTCACACGCCCGCACTTCCGGCTCTATTTCTCGAAAAAAAATTATCCAAATCGGAAAAAGATCGCTCTACTCGATAGAGAACATTCTACTCTAACAGGATTGATGAGATTTTTCTAAGCCATTATTGAAACCTAGGATAGCGAAACCATAATATGTATATGCGTAACTCGCTCTCACAACCACTTGTATTTCATTTACTATATTTATCAATTGAATCGTGAAAATCGGAGAAGAATTCAGAAAACCTTTAAAATACTACTTATTCCGAGCAATGTTAATCAAATGTTCCTATAGATATTCGAAGTCTATAATCTACAATCGAAGATATGTGTCTCTGCTATTGTATTTATACGCGTCGCACTCGCGCCACTTTTTTCCGCGTGTGTTTCGTTTTAGGATTTGCACTCACACCACTTCCTTTCGCACATGATCGTTATATGTTTCTCACTATGTAACTTTATTTCTTTGCACATGCGGTATATTGCCACCGAACACATTTTCACAGTTAGATATCCTGATCTTGATAAATTTGTCACAATTTCCTTAATGTTTTGTTGTATGCATTGGTAAATATTCCGAGAATGTTGCAAACGTAACCTACATTTCTTACATTCCGAAATAACAACAGACACTGAGCATTATTATTATTGAGTAAATATTTTACTGATTACAACATTTAATACGCCTATCAGTAATAACGCGATTTCACGAAATGTTTCGTCGAGACATAGAAAGCTTCATTTTAACGCCCGAAAATATTTCGCCATGTGTTAACGGTTTATTTGATTCGGCATCGACTAGAAGTTGTCAGCGATTGGACAAGCTATGTGTTTTTGTCGCGGGAAAATATTTCATTTTTGAAGGAGTCACGTGCTAAAGTATTGATGTAGAATATCTTTTACATTTATTAATAACAATTTATTAATGCAAATTTACATATGTTTTTGTTACAAAAATGATAAATTAAAAAATACTTCATTTTCACTGCAGAAACGAAAATTAATAAAAATAATTATGGAATTGATAATGGAAGTATAACATATAATAATATATAATGTGTGTATATATATATATTTGTTATAACATTTTATACATGAACATTATGTCCACCTTTATTGAACATACTTCTTGAGATCATTAGTTTCTAATATATAAGTGATTAAAATTACTTTTTCAACGAAACCATTTAGTCAGGCCTATCCAAAGAAAGTATATATCATTTAGTTATAATAAGGCTACAAATATTGTTTCCATTGCTAATAAGATGGGTTTTCATTCAGTTTTAAGTACACTTATGACAAATGTAAAATGTTATTGTTAAAATTAGGATTGATTAAATAGTACTTTTAATAAAATATTTTACCTAACTTGTGCTATGATGGGTGGGAGAAATAAAACAATAAAACGATATAAATAACTATCACACATTCTCTTCCCTCCTTTCTATTCTCTTAACACACTTATAAAGCTTTTTACATTCTTTAACAAATTTGGGCTACACAGTGGCTTTAGACAATTAGCATTCGTTTCTTTTTCTGGCATATAACAAATTTGCAAGTTCTTAGTTTTTACTACGTCTCTTTTATCACAACACTTTTCTATGTAAGAGCTTAGATTTAATTTTTTCTATTATCACAAGCTTTTTCATCTCCTTTTCAGTAGGACTTCACATATCAGTCAATATATTTGCACAACATATTTCATTAGTTTCTATACCTTTTTCAAATTCAAGACGATACACCCCCTCAAATATCTTAATATCCCCTTCAATTCATTCATGTTCATTTTAAGGTCCTGTTTAAACTATGACAATCCTACTGCAATTGAAATGTTTGGCCAGACATAAGTATTCAAGTACATGAGTTTCCCTAATAATTCTTGATATTGGTTTATCTTGCACCTTTTGCTGTTTCAATGGTTATTCATACTAACATACACATCCATTGGAATTAAAACTGTATTGCATTTTCTCATTCTATAGGATTCCAACAATTTTTTTGCATAGTTCTTTAAATGGATATGGTTTTTTCCATTGTTCTGTTCCATTTGCATTCCCAAAACTGTTCTAGCTTCTCCCAATAATTTCAATATCCATTTTTTGTTCTGTTGCTTCCATGGCTTTTCTTTCATATTCTTTATGGCTTACTATTATGACCATGCCATCTAGATGTACTCTACATTATAGAAATCTATGATTTTTCACTTTGCAAAATAAACATGGATTCTCCTTTGACTGATGTAATCCTTTTTTGATTAATACATCAGTAAGATATTTGTCCCAACACTTTTCTGCTTGTTTTAATCCATAAATCCAGCAATTTCTAATTTATTATTCTTCTTATGTCTTTTCTTGTCTTCGTTCTTCAATATCTGAGCCCAATTCATTGTTTTATTGAATTGCACATCATAGTTATTCCTCATATGATTCTTTTCTGGTCAGTATGTTCTGTATGTAATATTTGGTACATATCCAAAAAATATTTCTTTGTAAGTTTGTGGTCCAAATTAGTGTATTAAACCCCCATTATTCAACCCATAGGCAACGCTGCAAAATCTTTTCATATACCTTATGTTTGGTTTTCTCTCCTGCTAAACCTCATAAGAAATTCTTTCATTGTCAGCTAACTTTGTTCAAATTTTTATATGGACAACTGTATTTCCTGCTTCTGCCCAAAAACACATTGGCAAATCTGTGTTCATTACAAGTGTCCTTGTTTTCTCTGTGGTGGATTTGTTCTTCCTCTTAGCAACTCCATTGCACTGTGGTGTCTTGGCTGGAATCAAATCATGTTTTATTTCCTTTTGATTTAAACAAACCTGGAGGTCTTCTTTCACATACTCACCTCCATTGTCTAAACATATAAGTACTTTTCAATTTCTTGACTGATTGATTTTCTTTCAATGTTACCAATATTTTTATTTCTTCAGATATCTGATCCTTTTTATATATACCTCAGCTCCATCATTTTGAAACTTAACACATTAGCGATGACCACTGACTTTGACCACTGATATAAATATTTATTCAGATAAGGAATATGTATTCTCTTACTGTATTCTCTACATCTTGTTGTTATAAGAAAAGATCACCTAAAGTAATTTCATTCCCTTTTTATCTGTCAAACATATCTGCCTTTCTCAGTCTTTATTTCACCATCAAATATTTCTGTCCTGTGTGTCGTATGGCTAGTGATATGTCTAGAATCCAATAGACATATCATACCTTACATATTTCTATTACTGCTTCAGTTTTTTCTTGTTATAAAAAATAATTCTGGGCATCTAATGGCTCTATGCTGGAAATATTCTACGAGTCCAATATTTTTCTCCTGTTGTACTTGCCTGTTTATTTCAACAGAATATATTATTTCAACAAAAGTATTTTTACAACCAGGCTCTGATATCACTAATAAAAGATAGAAAAAGGATGGCTTACATCTTACACTATTTAATTACAATTGAAGCTTATGTTAATACATTCATTTGCATGATACAGGCACATCTCCATGGACACAACATGCTTTCTGCATTTCTTTATAATCTTTTACTCCCTTCCCATACACTCCTCCGAATGCGAGAACAAAAATAACCGAATTACTCAATTTTTGTGATTAATTTATGAACTTTTATAATTGCATCGTAAAGGCGCATTCTTGACAAACTTTCTGATATTATTTTTGATATAAATTTTTTGTTAATTAATTAATTATTAGTAATTATTGCACGCAGTGTTCGAACTGTTGCCGAAGATCCTAACAGTTTATCATTAATAACTATCTTTTATGCAACTAATTTATGAATAATATTCACGCATTATAAAAACAATATCCTTAGCAATATTCCCATATAATTTTTGTTTATATTTTACTTAAAGCTTTGCTCATAATTAAATATTTTGATTGACAATCGTTTCGGCTGTTATTATCAAATGACGTATGCCTTCAAATGATTATTAATAACAATCTAATTAGCCACAAATTGTTACCGAAAACAACATGAGAATGATGCCCAATATTCCAGCTTTGCGATGCAGCTATAAAAGTCCATAAGATAATTATAAAAATTTGGAAGTTTGTGATTTTTCACTGCTGCGTCCTCTCTGTTTTTTTCTAACCTCTTGCTGCCATTTTCTAACACCTGCCTAGGTTTCGACGACCTCCTTGTGCATTTTCTATTCCTGTTACTTTTTTAAAGTTTGCGTTCAAAATTACACAGACAGAAATCAAAGAAATTGATGCTATTTTCCAAGTCTTGGCGTCTTCAGATTTCGAAGCGTTGGCATGAAACTTTCTGCCAATTTTTCTATTTTCTATTAGGCGAACATAACATTAAAGAAGCTGACACGCTGACAAAATTCTGGTCAAGGCTTTTGCCAATTTTTCAAATTTGTATTAGGCGAACATAACATGAAAAGAGATCGCTTGTCGACTGATTCCAAGAAATGACGTCATTTCCAAGAATTGAGTTGACAATACTTTTACATCTTTTGCACGTATTCGATTAACAAATTTGCGATTTTCTAATAACAGAACACAATATTAGAGGTTGCAAACTGACAGAATCTTTTCAGTCCTCTATGTTCAGAAATATAATAATGAAATATCTAATGCATGAGGAGATATTGAAATATGTATTCGCACGAGTATACATAGCCGACTCATTGTAGGAGATTTTAACTATTTTATTTATTCCGGGCATAATGATAAATTTTTATATTATACTTACCTTATAATACTCACCTTACGATACTTACCTTACAATACTTACCTTACAATACTTACCTTGTTCATCTTAATATACAATGCATATTACTTCAACAGATATCGCCCACTCTTAATTTTCAAAGTTCGAAAGGAACATTAAAAATTTACAGGAGATAGGAAATATCTTAAACTTTGTGCGTAGCTCTTGGCTTGGTATCGTTTTCTAAACATTATTCTTTGGAAAACGATACCAATTACCAGGTCTCACCACGAGGAGGTGGCTACGCATCGAGACCCGACATGCGCCCTAGTGGCGCATCCTACTGGCGCTATCCGTATCAAAGGCACCCTAATCTAACTTGGAGCGAATTAAGTTAAAATGACTCTACTGACACTTTATTATATTTCGTGTCTTACAAAAGGGATTTCGGTTCGGTATACTGAAACTCTACTGCCGCAACGCTAAGATATTTTCAAGTTCCCATAAAAATAGGAAATGAAATATCAAACACGCGAGCTAATAGAAAATCGCGACGCGCCCGAACGAGTTCGCGATTATTCGAAAGACCGACTAGCCTAGGCGATGTACTCCCGTGTACAGAGATAACTTCATACCTCGGCACCCTCCCGATCGGGCCTAGCTCAATTCCAGTCACTGTC
>NW_016908444.1:1890690-1929340 GCF_001483705.2 Eufriesea mexicana | reverse complement strand
AACCAAATGGAACGAGCAAGCCAACGACGAGACCTGAGCAACATAACTAAGAGACAGAAACATTCCAACGGTGAGATATAAACATACCAACGAGGAAGCGCTCGAGTATTATACGAAATACTCGAACGCTCTAACGAAAACAAATCGAACGGAAGTCGTAAAATTTGTGAAAGGAAAGATTTAGCCAACGATGAGACATAAGTAAACCAACGACGAAGCATTCGAATATTGTACGAAATACTCGAATGCTGAAACAAAGACAAATAGAATGAAAGAAATATAATCTGGAAGAAGCAAAATAATTAGAACCTGGAAGAAGAAATTATTGTTAAATTATTTAAGAGAGTGGACAATGGCCATTGAATAGCCATTGATCTAGCCAACGATGATATACAAATAAACCAACGACGAAGCATTCGAATATTGTACCAAATACTCGAATGCACAAACCATTAGAAATAGATTAAAAGAAATAGAATCTGAAAGTGAAAGATAATTAAACCCTGAAACAAAAAATAATTAGTACCTGAAAGAAAGAATTATTGTTCAATTATTCAAGAGAGTGGACAATGGTCACTGAATAGCCATTGATCTAGCCAACGATGATATGCAAATAAACCAACGACGATGCATTCGCATAGTGTATAAAACACTTGAATGCACAAACAATGAAATCTAGAATAAAAGAAATAAAATCTGAAAGAAGAAATAATTAAAACCTGAAACAAAAAGAAAGAATATTAACGCGGTCCTTCCGAAATCGAAGCGACAACTGGCTCGAGCCTGCACGCTGCGGGCCCCTTATATAGCGGCGGCCGGCCGAAGATCGGCGAAAATTTCCGAACTTTACCGATTCCTTTAAAAGTTACTTTTTCGCTGTAATAACTAATAATTTATTTACTTTTTTGACTTTTATCGTTAGTATACGTTGCAAACTATTTGTTATCAATGATTTTAGTTTGTTATTAACAATAAATCTATTAATTTATTAACTTTTTAAATTTACGAATACATTCTAACACAAACACGTCGTTTGTTTAAGTAGTGGCTAATAATTTATTAACTTTTTTGACTTTTATCGTTAATATACGTTGCAAAATATTTGTTATTAGGAATAAATGTAGCAATTTATTAACTTTTTGCTAATTATAGATACATTTTCACGCAAATACGTTATATATACTAGTAATAGCCTATAATTTAGTAATTTTTCCACTTCTATTAAAAATTTACGTTGTGACCAATCTGTTATTAGAAATAAGTGGAATAATTTTTACACTTTTGCAAATTATAGATACATTTAAACATTAGTATGATATTATTCAAGTAATAACCAATGAATTAATTCTTTTCTTGTATTATAAATTTACGCTCTGAACAATTTATTATTAATAAGAAATTGGGTTATTTATACATTTTTATGAACTATAACTGTATTTGAATGACGTCATTGCCAAGAATTCCGTCCATTTACCTCTCGCAGCCTCCAAAATCGTCAAATGTGTAACTGAAACATCGAAAATTTACAAAAGATAAGAAATATCTTAAACTTTGTGTGTAGCTCTTAGCTTGGTAGCGTTTCCCAAAAATTGTTCTTTGGGAAACCATACCAATTACCAGGTCTCACCACGTGGAGGTGGCTACGCATCGAGACCCGGACATGCGCCCTAGTGGCGCAGCCTACTGGTGCTACCTGTATCAAAGACAGTCTAACCTAACTTGGAGCGAATTAAGTTAAAGCGACTCTACAGACACTTAATAAATTTTCGTGTCTTAATCAAAGGGACTTCGGTTCGGTATACTAAAACTTTACCATCGCGACACTAATATACTTCATTTTAACAGACTCTAATATTTCTAAGTTCCCAAAAGATTGGGGAATGAAAAATTAAAAACGCGAGCAAGTTATAGACACTTAATAAATTTTCGTGTCTTAATCAAAGGGACTTCGGTTCGGTATACTAAAACTTTACTATCGCGACACTAATATACTTCATTTTAACAGACTCTAATATTTCTAAGTTCCCATAAGATTGGGGAATGAAAAATTAAAAACGCGAGCAAGTTAAAAATCGCGACGCGCCCGAACGAGATCGCGATTATTCGAAAGACCGACTAGCCTAGGCGATGTACTCCCGTGTACAAGGCAACTCCGTGCCTCGGCACCCTCCCGATCGGGCCTAGCTCAATTCCAGTCACTGTCGCACGCGTCAAGACTTACACGTGGACCAGAGATAGTCCCCGAACCAATGAAACTCCCAGAGTCGATACGAGGGTCCAGCCAGGCCTTGCAAGCCAGACAGACACTTCGTGTCCCTGCCCCAAGGGGTAGAACTTAATCATCCCAAGTGGTCTGACCGTAGACACTATGCCCGTCCAGCTGCAGGCCCATGCTGGGCCTCCGCATCGATTCCAGAAGAATCTCAGTGACCCGAGGGCCACCCTGGAACTCGATGCTTGACGAGATTGACAGTGGCTGGAAATGAATGTCGGTGACGAGTCGTGAGGATGACTTACGGAGCATAGAGTTACCGAGTACACGAGAGCACGTCGCGCAGGCTAGTCGGTACTTAGGAAAAATCGTGATTATCGCGAGAACAATTATGTTCTATTTGGTAAACGAGAGGGTTGAAAAGGGAGAAATATGAAATGTATATATTCGCTCCAAGTTAGGTAGCTTTCCTTTGTAAAGATAGCACGCACATGAAACTTAGTCTAAGAATATATCTAGCTTACAACTACTTATGTCTAAACGCACCTTGCGACGTTCAAGGACGTCATCTGTAGGGAATCTACAATGTCTTGAAAAACTGGAAAATCTAAAACAGAAAATATATTAAGCTGAAATAAAACGGATTAGTAAGAAAATGAAAGAGAAACGAAAATAAACCACAAGGATGGAAACAAATGGAACGAACAACCCTATGATAAGATAGAAACAAGCCAACGACGAAACATTCGAATATTATACGAAATATTCGAATTCTCAAAGAAAGACAAATAGAAACGAAAAAATGAAATCTGAATAAATAATAAAATATTAAAACCTGTAAAGAAATAAAATAATTAGCTCCTGAAAACAAAAAAAAAATTATTAATACCTGAAAACAAAAAGAAATTATTAAATGGTTTTAGGTGGAGGAGTGGGGTTGGGGTGGCTAGCCCCAACCTCACTTCGGACCCTCCACCCTCGCGCACTACGAAAATTTAGATGTTACACTCGCGAGGTCGAACTGACAAATGAGTTCTGCTGCGTCGCGTCGCCCTATATATACCCTCCGATCCGACCGAATCCCCCACCCCTATCGGAGGTTTTGGAACTTTGCGGATTTTATTAATTATTAATTTTCCGCTCTCGTAGGCAATAATTTATTAATTTTTTCATTTTTACTATAAATATACGTTGCGTACAATTTGTTAATAACAATATTAGTTTGTTATTAACAATAGGTGCAATAATTTATAAACTTTTTGTAAATTTTTGGTACATTGTAACATGAATTCGTTATGAGTTCAAGTTATAACCAATAATTTGTTATTTTTTTTCATTTTTATTATAAAATTACGTTCCATACAATTTATTAACAACAATTGCAATAATTTTTAAACTTTTTCCAATTTATAGATCCAATTTAGCTCAAATTCGTCATAAGTTGAAATAATAGCCAATAATTTATTAATTTTTTCATTTTTATTATACATTTACGTTGCAAATAATTTGTTACTAATATTAATTATAATAATTTATTAACCTTTTACAATTTATAGGTACTGTTTAACACAAGTTCGTTCTAAATTGAAGCAATACCAATAATTTATTAATTGCTTCACTTTTATTACAAATTTACGTTACGAGCAAATTGTAATAACAAATATAATAATTTATAAACATTCTTCAAATTACAGCACAATTTATATTTATGCTTTTAGAATATAAATTTCCGTGATGCATTTGTTATTTCTTTTTTTTAATTTTCATACTCTCGTACTTAAATTATTCCATCCACTGCATCGTCCAATATTTTTGACTCTGCTATTCCAAGAATATCAAAACCAAAGCACACACAGGAATCTTAAACGCGAAAAACAAAAATCGCGATGGGGGGGGGCATGCAACGAAGCCTGGCAGAAATGAAAGATCGCATAACCTAAATCCCACGGCGTGTCCTTCTATCGAGAATTCGCAAATTTAATACGAAATTGGTTACCGTAACCGTGACAGGGAAGACAGATGATGTTCGTTCCTCGCCTGCACGCTCGCGAGAGACCCTCTTAGACCCCCGAGTCTTTTTGCGGCCAGTCCTTTAAAGGAATTGAAGAGGAAACAAATGACCAGGAGTTTTCGGGAACGATAAATTCCTGCCAGGTCGGAGAGAAATCCCTATTATTTATGTCAGTCGACGGAGCTTCCGCGAAGAATCTACCAACGATTCTTCAGAGTTCGTGTTACTCGATCGCGAAATTTCTTGCGATTTCGCTGAAAAATACGACTCTTGCTTTCCACCTTCGTTTCGACAATAAAATACAAGGAAAAGGGAAACCGAAAATATTTTATACCCCCTCTATGCAACGGAGAACGTCCCTGAAATAATTCAGGGAATTTAAAGTGGATAACTAACGGGTGGCGCATAAATACTGGAAAAGGGTGCACGAGGTACCGGAACTAAAAAAAAGATAACTTCGAAGAGAGCAGGAGGGTGTACACTGGTTAACGACACGGTTCGTGTGCCGCTCGACGAATTGGAATAATTTCGTCTAATTGAAACGAGTGTTGGACGCTCGTAAACTTGCGCGCGCGGGTACAAGCGGAAAGCAATAAAAAAGTCGGAATGGCGCAATTTCGTTCGATTAAACGCGATCGGCCTCGTTTTCTCTCGTAAACTTGCGCGCGCGGGTACAAGCGGAAAGCAATAAAAAAGTCGGAATGGCGCAATTTCATTCGATTAAACGCGACGCGATCGGCCTCGTTTTTGCGAGCCTTCGACAGCCGACGTGCGGCAGCAGTGCGGCGAAATTGCGGAGAATTCGTGTACAACCCCCCGCTGTCATTTTCTCTGCACCCCCTTTGTCATTCTCGAGTCGCGAATTTTTTCGATTAACGTTCGAGTTTGTGTGCGGTGTCGTCGAGCACCGTTTCGTTATGCTTTTCCATTCGCGAAATTTTGCACCCCTGGGGAGAAAGCACGAGGAATTTGGCAGAGTAATTTCATGCAGTTCTTTGTGAGTTATTATCGTTATTATCTTTGCGTTGAAAAAGGTGGTTACCTTTTGTTGCTTTTGAGAGTGGTTTCTCTTTATTCTTGATGGGATAGAATAAAGGGAGACCGGGACAGAAATTTATTTCGAATTTTCGAGGTTTCGGGTGAAAGAAGTACTTTAGAACCTCCCCATTCTTTGACTCTCAATATTCTCCATCTATTTCATCCCCAAGATTAGAAAACATAAAGTTTTAATTCAGCATAGAGAGGTTCCTGCGTCGCAGGATGCGTCTACGAGCGTGTGCACCTCTCTTGCAACCCTAATCTCTGCTATCGACGTTGGACAGTCGATGCTCGATGAATAATTCGTGAGTCTGCCACGGGAACAGAAAGACCCGGCCTCTAGGCTCTGGCCCATCTAAATTTCATCGCGTGTACCGCATTCTTGGATGCGGGAATTAATTCCGGTTTGCGAGCGAGTCTCGCTGAACTCGCCGTTCTCGGCGATGAATTAATCGTGGTAAAAAGCGGATCTCGAACCGTCGCGATGGAGATGAAATTTTAATCGTACTTGGCCCCGGTTGCAAACTCCTTGCCGCGTAAGGCCGAGTCGGGACGTGTCGTTTCGACTAAGTGTTTATTAATGGCGGGCTCGTGGTCGAAATTGCTTTAGTTCCAGTAGCCGGATAGTTGGCGCGGCGGTGCAAGCCGCGACATACGTGATAAAGTTGAAGGTAGGAGAGGGTGTTCAGTAGCGAGGCCAGAAATTCCACGCAGCGGCAGCTGCGTCTGACTACACGCGACGTGTGTTCACTTAGCCTCGTTAGTGGCGCGAGCGAGATAAGGTCGGCCGTGCGGCTGACCACTTACAGCCGACTCTACTTGCGGCTCCTGTACAGCTTGCGGCTCCGCATTGCTAACGATCGCGTCTCGCACGTCTCTGCCAAACATCTCGGCTCGTTTTTCCGAATGCTGCTGCGAGGACTTACGTTGAATTCGATTCCAAGTGACGTCTGGGCAATTGTTGTTCGATAGTTGGGGATTGATAGCTTCGATGGGAATTGGAGAAATATTTATGGGACTATTTGCGAGATTGTAGATCAAGAACATCGTAGGAGATATTTAAAGGTGTCAAAGAATTCGGGAAATTTGGTAGAGAATTTTGAGATACTCCAGAATCATTATAGAAATTTTACAAGGTTTGATAAATGAGGATATAAGGGATATGAGGATTAAATTTAATGTTTAAATTTGGGGGGTCCTCTGCTATGGTTGCTGTAGTCAGTTGGACCATAGGTACTCATTATAACGGTGGCGGTGGAAGGGATGAAAGGAAAATGAAGGGATGCATTTCGTCCTGGGCCTGCTAGTAGACAGTAGCCATCAGTGAGGCTACCTAGCAGGTCCTGTTTTAGACGAGGATAGTATTGGAAAGTCTGGAAATGCTGTACATAGAAAGTGGAGGGTTTTACCAAGGACTTTCTTCCAAAGTCTTTCTTCTTCAAGTAGGGATCCATCTATTACCTGTCACAAATTGAAGAATCAGTTCCTTCACCCTGTACCATGGAACAATATCTTGAAAATGTATATTTGTGACGAAGAATATTCGTAGGGCTGTTTACAGAATTGTAATTTAAGTTCACCACACAGGAAATTTAAGACTGTAGACAGAATACAGGAAATTTTGTAAAGAATTTTGAAATACTTAGGTTGAAAGATCAAGTCCTTCATTTTTATATCATACCAAAAATTTCGCAGTCTACAGAACTCTTAAGTTGATATTTCATTTGATACTACGAAATCGCGTTTCGCTGGTTTATCATAGCGTTAATTAATATGTATGTATCGAACACGGATGAATTTTAATACTGACATAATCTTTGATCTTCGACGACAGTCGGAGGTGTTCCAGGCAGCAGTGGCGGCCGCGGCAGCTGCAGCTGCAGGCGGAGGTGGCCAACAACCCGCCCCCACGCCAGCAGGCAACGAGACCAACCCCGAGGGTGCCGTCGAAGGCAGTGCCCTGGTACCTGTCACTTCGGGTGCAACCACACCTGCGACCGCCACACAGGGTAGCGACCTGAAAGGTCAACCTAAACGCCTTCACGTCAGCAATATACCTTTCCGCTTCCGAGACCCTGATCTCAGGGCAATGTTTGGGGTGAGTTCTTCCATCCACGTGTCTCGTTACATCCACGCTGTCTAAATTGCACGAATTTAATCAGCAACTATTTTACGTCCACATGAGAGAAGGGGTGAAGAAATGATTCGTAAGATTTTAGGTTCCAGTGGGAAACTAAAAGGAAAGAGGAAGAACGACATGCTAGAATAGTATCGTGATTTAGCCACGATATGATTGCATTCGGAGAACAATGTTTTTGACACGTTTGCTCAATTATCGTTTTCGACTACTGGTTCCAACTGGACCAGTATTAACCCTTTGCATTTTAAAGGAGCCATTTGATAAAATTTCGAAGCACGATATTAATTAATGTATCAAATTTAAAATAATGTAACAGTGTGCGAGGTATCGAAATAAAATAATTCTTCGTGTTAATTATTATACGATTTCTTATTTACTGTTCAAAAAGTATCATTAGCATTATAGCAGACAATTTTTAAACTCGTATCCTTCTTTAATCAAAAAATCGTCGAGAGCAAAGGGTTAAATGTTAATTGTGAAATATAAAGAACACGACTGTGCACCACGATAGTCCCGCGTTGACAACCTTCACTCCTCGTCTCATCTTACCTAATACAATTGTTGACACGTTCTCGAGACAACGTTGTTTTCTGTTTTCCAGCAATTCGGGCCGATCCTCGACGTGGAAATCATATTTAACGAAAGGGGAAGCAAGGTAAGCTCACGTCGCCCTTAGGCTGCGAGCCACCCCTGTCAACCCACCCCTGAGAATACAGTTAGACTTAAGCCACACACAGCCGCGTCCCAGGCCCGAAATCCTCGTCGCCAGGATGGATTCGCGCTCGAAATCTCACCGACCCTCGTTCCTTTCCTTACTCGACGTTAATCCGACCCTCTGCTCCCCTTCTGGCTCCTCTTCTGGCTCCTCTTCAGCAACTCGCTCGATCCGACGCCACCGCGAGTTTCCCCAGGTTCCTGCCATCCCCATGGTAACTCTGAAGACTGCACGGAACAGGAGAGCATAGTCCGCGAGTTTCTCGTCGAACAACCTTTTTATCCTTTTCTCACGTAACTTCGCCAATCTTTCCGCCCTTGTGGCCTCCGGTTCGGTTCATTCTTCTCCTTTGTCCCCCAGACACCCTGCAATCATCGCGTGAACGTGACCCGATTTCTCCCTCTCTCTCTCTCTTTCTCTCTCCCTGATGGAGAAAAACTTTTCGAAAAACTCAGCGCGAAGACAACCTGGTCACGAGGACGCTCCGGGACGTCGTAATCGCTCGCTCGAAGAGACGCAGCGTCACGGGAGTCGTTTCGCTACTCCGGGTGGAAAGTTTCCCTTCACCGACCAAGGAAAAAGGACACCTCGGTCAGTCCAGGTGCTTCAGGATCGAAGGAAAGTGAAAACTGGGTCGCGACGCTGCGTCTGCTCGGCGTGCTCGTTCTTTTGCAGCGCGGTGGCGACGAGAACGTTCGCGAATCCGCGCGATACCGCTCCCGAGCGGCGCGTAAAACTGACTGGTGCCATTGTCGAGCGACCTTCCGTGCCAAGAGCGCGACCGATCTCTCTAATCCCGGCGAAAGTTATCGTACCACCTTCGTTTTATTTCGTGTTCCACCGACTGAGCTGCCAGGATTATGGGTTTATCGCGCGACGTAAAGGGGAGTAGGTCGCGTTCGAAAATCGTCGCTGCGAGGGGGATGAAATATCCAGGAGATGAGACGCTGAGATTGCGTTTCTCCGAAAGTCGGGGCTGGCTCTCTCGTTAGTCATGCCTGTCGAGGAACGTTTCTCTGGATGCTAGATTTTTCTGCCAGAGATAGCAACGAAGGACCAGCTTTGCAAGCTGATACTCCAGTCGATGGCGCCTTTCTTCCGCCATGCTGGTTTTTGACAGTCGTGTCGCTAATTTTTCCCTATAATTTCACACGATGGAGATAATAAGATCTGGAGATTATCAAACGATCTTTTGTCGGTGCATTAGAGCTTCCACGAGATGGCTGGGATGAAAGATTCGAGACTTCTTATTTCTTCAAAGATGCTCTTTCTCGCGATGCTAAGAGATTCTCGATTCTGCGAGAAGATTCTATAAATTCGGCTTTAATATTTGGAATTCTTATTTAATTTATTGAACGATTTTTAAACGATTCTCATTCGATTTATCGGGGAGCGTCAAGCCCTGTTTCGTAATTTCTGGAGTGTCCATTTCGAGCTTGCAATTCTTATTGGATCACTCGGCGAAGTTTCGACAGCCTCTAATATTTTCGATTCATCGATCCTAATTTAATTCGTCTGTATCGAATCCTCTTCCATCTCTGCCTCGAAAGTTCCAGCGAAGTTGTCTATATCTGGAAATTTTTATTAAACTTCGTTAATGCTAACGTGATTTCCCGAAATCTACCTCTCTTTCGTCACCGTCTTGCTCGTCAAATAGATCCCCGATTCTTGGGATAATTCCGCAGGCTAATTCGATAACTCGTAATTCCGACATTCAAAATTCAGCGATCTTAATTTAATCCCAAAGTCTGGCGGAATCTCGTCAGTGAAACTTCGCAGATTCGCTCCGAAGATTCGCTAACGGATCGAGGCAGACGCGAGGGCTGAGTTAGGCGAAAATGCGGGTGTAATTGTCGCGCGTTCATGCACAGGAAAATCGGAGTTTTCGCTGGAAGGGAAAAAGAAAACAAGGAATTTAGGAGGGACGTAGGAAGAGAAGGGATTCGAAGTATACGGGAGAGTTTGAAATGCAAATAGGTTTCAATATGGATGACAGCGGTCTGGATAAGATCCGCAGTAATACATCGTGCCGACAGCCGGCATCCGGTGAGCTTGCATATTCAGCGTCTTTGCGTCAAGTACACTCAAGTGCACTTCATCAAGCTCGCGCGGTACCAGTAACCCAATAGCATCGGCTGCTGACGATGTCACGCACGCCCATTGTCCAGCCGATGATCGAGCCTCCATCTCGTGAAAACAAACTCGCGTGATTCTCTATCTCGATCATCATCTTCCAGTTGAACACCGATCGTTCAACGATAATGGAATTTTCCTCCCGGGTTTTTATATCCCTTTGAAATTGCCCCAGATGATAGGTAAATATCATCGGAACAAATAGTACTGTGGAATTCCCGCCACGGGGTATCGATGATTTCATATCATCATCTTCAAGTTGAATACCGATCATTCAACGATAACGGAATGTTTTTCCTGGGCTTTTTTATCCCCTTGAAATTCTTTTAGGTGATAGGTAAATCATCGGAACAAATAGTACTATGGGAATCCCAACCATGGGGATATATCGATGATTCCATATCGTCATCTTCCGGTTGAATACCGATCATTCAACGATAACGGAATATTTTTCCTGGGCTTTTTTATCCCTTGAAATTCTTTTAGGTGATAGGTAAATCATCGGAACAAATAGTACTGTGATGATTCCTCCCACGGGGTTCAATGATGAAATGTCATCGTTTTTCGTCATTCCTTCGGGTGCGCTGCCACCGGTTGGTTATCCCCTTGTTATTGTGCTATGATGAGGTAGCAGGTAGAATAGAACGTTTCATCTACTAGTGGACTGCCTTAGACGTGGATACTTATATAGCATAGGAACTTCTATTTAAGGGAGATCGAGGATTCACCGTACTTGCGAGAAAGTCCTCGCGCTTGAATCCATCTAGCGGCGAGCGCGAGAATAATGCCGCTACAGATCTATTGTCATAGGTATAATACAAAGAAGCCTTCATCGATTGTGCCTGAATACCTGATTCTACGTTAATTCGTTTTACTTCCAAATTTGATTATCGTGATTGACTTGCATTCAACGGTATCGTAAAAAGTTTCTAGTCGCTTAACGAATTAATAGATCTTCGTTGATCAGCCCATTCGTTGAACGCGTTAATGAAAATATCCGCAACAGCGAACTCGCGATATCGGTATTCACTGCTCCGGCCAGAGGGCTTTAAGGAGAAATATCGGACCCGATATGAGTTGGGCTGCAGGGTGGCAGAGTTCCCAAAGGGTTAATTGAAGTTGGCCAGAGGGTGGCGTTGTACCTCGCGTCATAAAACTTGGCAAAGTTCACGGGGATTATGAAATCGCGCGGAAAGTTTGCTCGCGAGCAATAACGCTAGGCGAAAGGTGCTGGAAAGAAATGGACGCTGCTCTGCCGGCGACTCTGCGCCGTTGTAATTAGATCAGGAATCCATTATTTCGAGCGACTCGCCGGGAATAATGATTTTCAGAGACACCTAGCGGTGGTCTGCTTCCCGTCGGAGTTTCCAGCACTCGAGGCCGAGTTCTCGAGGACGCTGGTCGAGTAACTCGGAGGCCTCGGAGCTTGCATATTCAAGCGGCTTTCGTCGGCTTCTCGCAGACGCGTCATTGTAATTCGACGACGAGTAATCGGAAGCGAGTCTGCGAGTTCTCGCGCTCGGCTCGGCGCCTCCAGGCGTTCCTTTTAGCTCTGGTCTTCAATCCACGGGACGCGGATTGTGTCGTAAACTGAATTAAACGCGACTCTTTCGAGCAGCGGGGGTAGCTTCTTCGCGATTTTCCGTGGATTTAGCTTCGCCTCGAAGGTCGATGATTATTTCCTCGCAGATTAGAGACTCCATCCTCTGAATGGATGAAAAGCTTCCAGTCGAATTGCAAACTTTTATCTTTGCTTTACTGTCAGAGACTTCTGGAATTCTTCGTTATCTTTAGAGGAGTATAATCATTTTTATAATTATCTTCCGTAGATATTTCGATTCTTCTCGATATCTCACCGATTATATTCCAGTTGATTGCCTTTCACGGATGGTCCAACTTTCATCTGTCGCGAAGTTCAGAGGGAATCGCAGAAATCTGAGACTCGTCGCCATAATAGTCGCTCCATCAGAGCAATCAATCGGAATCGCTAATCGAATGAAAGACGACAATCGCTAATGCTGGCCTATTAGGTGACGACAGGGAGGTCCATTTCGATCAGCCGGTGGAATCCTGACAGGAAGCACGGCGCGAGTCACATCCGTCGTTGCAACAGCCAATCCCAAGCGGAATATAGCTGTTCCACTTGCAGCACGATGAAAGGGGATTAATTAAACTCGTTGACGATGGTTATCCAACGCCGACGGTCGTCCTGCACTCGTGGGCCGTGTTCTTCCTATTCTTCTGCAGCTGGCGACACGCGATCAACTCCAAACAGTCTTGCCAAGTTTTACGGATTGCTGGATAAAGCAGACGCGATAAGAGACCATGCTCCAGTTCACGGATCATCCGAATGGCTGGAGAATTTGGCCCTATCGCGGTGTCGTGGAGATTTCTCACCTCGAATGTCTCGCAGGTATCGGTTAACTGCTGTCAAGGTTAATAATAGTAACGATACTATTAGCAGTGATACTCGATGCCAAATTTCAGATGACTTCTACGTCAAAATCTTGTAATCTCGTCGAATATTAATATCGTAATTTGTAATATCGAAAATAATAATTTTTAAATATCGAAATAACACAGTATTCTAAATGACAGTGCTGAATGTCGTCATCCAAGTATACCAAAGATTGGTAAATTTCCTTATACTCGTGTCATGTATGCAAAAGAGCTGTTGCATCACAGAGCAAACGAATTAATTTTAGTTTTACCTCTATACAAATTATCTCCATACATTACGAGGTATAACGCTCGTTTCACAAGCGACTCGGAATTAGTTTGACAGTGAACGCGTTAATCGAGGATGCACGAGTTCGATCGTAACTCAAGGTTCGAATGGCGCAGTTGATCTAACTCTTATGACTTCCATTGTTACGGCAGACTTTGATTAACGCGGTGGTCGCGGTGGTTGTCAGGATTGAGCTATTCACTGTTCAGGTATGTCGGTCACGACTCGGTTAGGGTTACGAGAGCTTCATTGATGGTTGCACGTTCTTATTACCCTCGATGACACTGTACTGCCACGTTCGCTCGAATTTCCGTCATTTAGATCCATCTTCTGCAACGCCGTGTCACGGTAGTCCCTAGCTGCTGTCAAACGAGTTTATCCAGAGTTGTCAAATACGTCATTGTCATTCGCAGTTCGCGAATAAAGACTTGAACTTGGGAAATAAAGATCCTAGGCTGGAATTATAGAGGAACGGTGACAGGAAATAACGGGTAATTTGAGATCCTTTGACTGGGCGAATCCAACACGGTGTCACGGACACGCTCGTGCATGGCAGTTTCTTGGTCGCAGGTAGGAAAGCCGCTCGATAGGAAAGCGTGATAAATCGCGGGAAAGCGACCTCCGTTGGTGCGTATAATTCGAGGTACAAGTCGGCATTCATCACGCGTCAGAGATCCAGCCTCGACAATGGCACTGGCGACGCACCTTTTGCATTGCAAATAGAATGCCACGCCGGCATTCTCGGGAAATATGCGCGACGGCCGCGAACGGAACGCGTTGCCATCGCTTTTTAGCATTTAAGTGATCGCGAGGACGTGACGGGATCCCCTGGCGTTGGAATCTGCACGCAATTACCGGGGGAAAAAGGGGAGCAGACGAACGAAATAGAGAAGGAAAAGTTTGCAGGCGAGGACTTGGCGAAGAAATGGGGAAAAATTCGATTCCTCAGCGCAGCGGGATCCCGTCACGGAGCCGGATTATATTCGTATTCTTCGCGTTAGCCTGGTTAGATCGTTGGACACCGATGGCCTCTAGTTCTCCGGAGGAACGCTGATCGATCGATAACGATCGTTCGTCGTTTGAACGGAGACAGAGGCTCGTGGTGTGCACGCGTTTCGATCAGGATATCGCGGAGGAAATTTTAGGTTTAAGGCGAACGAGAGAGTGTGTGATGATCGCGCGAGTCTGTGAGAGAGACCTTTTCTCGAAAGCTTCGTCAATGTAAATGGAATGTAGCATCCCTAATGAAGTGCAGCATTTTGGAGAAGAGATACTTTGAGACCGGTGCGGACGAGTGCGCTGATCGACTCGCCGTTCTCATTCCCTTGGACAGTCTTTCTGTTCTTTGTTTTGTCGATCTGTATATGCTACATATACATAGATTGGTGCTGGAAAATTGACAAAGAAAGATACGACAGAGAAGATACTCGAGGCACTCGGTGAGCGCACTTGTCTCGCGCTGAGTATGTGCCAGTGACACGTACATACATACCATAATATAACCAATGGTGTTAGTTCTCGTAGTTGTTAGACGAGCTATTGCATTTTTACTAGCTAGCATTCCGCATTTTATCATTATTTAGCTCCCATTGGTTATAAGGCAGCTCGGTGCACCTTGCGTAACTGTGTTCGCAGCTGCTTTTGACGAACTGTGGTACCTAAAGTAACTAAAATACCAAAACCACCAATCCACCTGGTCCTCATCCTTAGAATACACGCGGCACCTTCTTCTGGAACAAACGCGAATCGCCTCCACGATTCTCTTTGTCATCCTCTCGACGATCTTTCCGTCGTCGTCTTGTACAGTTCAATCGAAGCCATCGACATCTAAAAAAGAAAAAAAAGAAGGAAAAAAAAATAACAAAAATTAAAAAAAAAAAAGAAAAAAACAGAAAAGAAAAGAAACGAAGATGAAAGAAAATTAATCAACGGCGGCTAATAAGAAGCTTCGAGTGATCGAAGCGACTTCGAAGATTACCTGAAAAGAGACAAAAAAAGGAAGGAAAAAATATTTTAACAATAATAACTGTAGATTATTTCGAAACGAGGTCGATAAATTGACGTTAATGAATGCAAAAAAAAAGAAAAAAAACAAAAAAAAGGAAAAGAAAAAATTAGATCGTTTCGAGATGGACGCAGCAGCGGACACACGGTGCACCCGGTGAGCCGGCTGCCGCCACTTCCGGTCGCGGAGGAGACCCTCGGGAGATGCTGCCCATTTGATTTGATGAAACTTTGTCACACCTCGTTTTTTCCAAAGCTACATCTAACCAACCTCCACTCTTATCCTTCTCTTTCTCTCTCTTTCTCTCTCTCATTTTCTCATTCTATATCTCTCTCTCTCTCTTTCTCTGACGAGTTTCCCAAGGCGTTTCAAGGCCGGTACACACTGTACACACCACACACATACACGTATACACACGTATACACAGGAACACGAACGCACAGAGAGACAGACACGCGCTAGATTGCGATTAGAGAGGAGGCAAAAGCAGGAGACGATAGTAATGATAACTAACCAAAACGATTAACAGCGACTTGCCTCTCCGGTCTGGTCGATCTTTCCATACCCGGGGACCCGCGTTCGAACTTTTCTCGAGAGAGACACACCTTTTGTTAATTAGTATCGCTACACGCCGTATTGTGGTTCACAGACACCGCCGCGAGTATTACTAATCCACTTGCAGGCGTTGGATCGCGATAGACAAAAGATGGCTGACCCGTTTCCCACCGTTCCCCTTCGACGTCGAAACCCTTTCTCTTTCTGTTTTATTTCTCTTCGGAAAATTTTTCGTACAATTTTTCCCGAGATATTTATCTCGACGTTGACTGTCGATTAATATCGATGTTAATAAATCCGGCGTTAAAAATAAAATAATAAAATGGGAGATTAGATGGTGAATTAGATAGAACGTTTATTTTTGGAACACCCTGTAGCCGGAAGAATTTTCTCGTCTACAAGCAGACATTTTGCATGTCACGATCCAACGCAAACAGCATGATACCGTACATATTTATATTACCATTGCATCTTCCGAAGTTTCTTAAGTATCTCTCTCTATATATATATAATGAATATCATACGTATATGTATATTGACACACAAGCACACACACGCATATATACAGACGACACGCTCCACAGATATACACACACCTGTACATGTACGTACGTACCTCTATCTGATTGTTATATCATTATTATATATGTAAATAGTAGTCGCACGCTTTTGTCTAGGCGAAGTCGAAGGTATTAATGAAACGGCCCATGCTTCTACCTCTTTTATTACTCACGTATGTGTCTTAGGATAGAGAAATGCTGCTTTCGATCTCACCAACCGTTATTGTCCGGCGTTCCAGTCTCACGTGCCGTTTGGCTCTTCTCGTTGCAATTCCTCCTCTCTCGCTCGCTCTCTTCTTCGCTCTCTCTTTCTCCCACACAGCCGGCCATTTTCCCGGCAACATAAAATTCCTCTCCGCGTGTCATCCTCGCGAGTTCGAACGCGGGACCCTACTGCGCGAACACACCGTATCCACGATCCGAGATCTCACGGACTGATACGCGCCGCCATTTTCTACCCCTTTGCTCCTCGAGTTCGTCGAAAAACATCGAAATCCAACGAAATTCGACGTCCGGAACTTTCCACGAATCGTTTCAGTTGACCAGAACGGAACCTGTATTTTTCCTTAAAATTTCCTCGAGGGACTTCCGGTTTCCAAGAGGGCCCACCTCGAATAAAGTTCTCGACATCGCCGAGCCTTGAAACTCCTCGAACCTCGAATCCCCCGGTCGTGCACCGTCTGTACGGGGTGCTTTACGGTTGTATTTAAATTACAAAATAATTTCGGGAATTATTCGAGCGGAGGAAGAGAGAAGGAAGAAGCGAGTGAGCGAGCGAGAGGATCGAAACGAGAGAGAGACACGTAGGGAGGAAAGTAGCCACGCGTAGACAGACGAAGATCTCTCGTGCCACTTTCATCGCAGAGACACACACGAACTCACACGTTAAACAGAGTACACGTAAAGTCACACACCCACGCACATTCTCCCTGTCTCTTAACTCACCCTCTCTCTCTATACGTATCTATATGTCTATATAGATGTATATAGATATATATAGGTACGGTATAAATATATATATAATCTTGAATCTCGTATTGTTTTGTGCGCTTTTATATCGCTGTTTGCCAGCTTCGGTCACGACTTCAAGTATTCTTCGAGTCCCTGTCCACTCTCCTTCGCTATTTCTCGTCGTCCTTACCCCGACGACCACACTAATCGCCGTCCTCTGACACTCCGTACACGCACGTCTAGCCACACGAACACACCGTCACCGTGCACACCGATTATCTGCTTAATTATCGCGTTGTCCGATCACGCGACTCGATCGTAGGCCAACTGCACATTTCACCCTTTGGCCACGTTAATTTCTTTCCGGAACCACGCTAGGCTCACCGGGACCACCTCCCCGTCCGCGTTCACCAGCGATTAAACGAAGGAGAAATTCAAAGCGTATCGCAGCGAGCTCGAAAATAGCTCCTCTAATTATTTTCGCGAATATCGTCACCGTTGCGAATTTCTTGGAAACGGAGATTAATCACGCCGGTCTACTTTCGTTTTCCTCCTCTTTTTTCCCCTTTTCTTCTTTCTTTTCGGCGTACAACACCGTGTTTTACACGTCGCACGATTAATTCTCTTATCTCGATAGCCTCTGTGTATCATCCAAGGCTCACGCTCACACCTGGAAGGCAGGGATTAAGCGTTAACTGGCGGCCGCGTTTCTCGCGGTGACTGATCGATGATCGCCAGAGATCCTCGCGGATCGTCGTGGATTCGCTCGGCCAGCCATCGGAAGAATGGCCGGTTTCTTCCAGCGACAGGTGCGGTAATTAATCACGAGCCGCGGACCAATTAGTCATCTCGAGATCGCATCTATTCCAGGCTACGTCTTACTTGCGCCGTATCGATTCTTCTCGATCCTCGACTCGAGTTACCTTTAACTCTTCCAACGAGTTTCCAACTATTAGTCTGACCGATATTCCGGCGGATTTATCGAGCTCCGGTGATCTCGAGGTTATGGAATTTTCGTATTCGTCACTTTCATCGTCTTCGGTGTCGTATAAGCTATTGGTTAATTTTATTTACCCCTTTCGCTTTGGGTCAAGTATGTGCGAGCATTGCTCCTTTTTCTCTACGAAATTTAGTGTCAAAGTTTAGTGTTATAATATTCGTGGGGAAATTATGTCGACACTTTCAGTAAAAATAATTGTGAATTTCTACTGTTATATATTTCAAAATCTAAAACAGTGTAATAAAATATTACAATGGAATATCGAATAATATACGTTGCATCTGTCAAAAATTTCCATCGTGGATTGCTGTCATGGAATGCTCAAAATGGCTTCTAAATACTCGTTCTTATTTACCCCTTTTCCTTTGGGTCAGGTGTATACGAGCATTGCTCCTTTCTCTCTACGAAATTTAGTGTCAAAGTTTAGTGTTATAATATTCGTGGGGAAATTATGTCGACACTTTCAGTAAAAATAATTGTGAATTTCTACTGTTATATATTTCAAAATCTAAAACAGTGTAATAAAATATTACAATGGAATATCGAATAATATACGTTGCATCTGTCAAAAATTTCCATCGTGGATTGCTGTCATGGAATGCTCAAAATGGCTTCTAAATACTCGTTCTTATTTACCCCTTTCTCTTTGGGTCAGGTGTATACGAACATTGCTTCTTTCTCTATACAAAATTTAGTGTCCTAGGTATATCGTAGTGTCGAAGTTTAGTGTTATAGGATTGGTAGGAAAATTATGTGGACACTGTCAGTAAAACTAATTACAAATTTCTACTGTCATATGTCTAAACATCCATCACATTGTAATAGCATATTTGAATAGAAAATGGAGTAATATACATAGCTTCTAAAATTTTCAATGAAATGTTGTGACGAAGTGCAATTATTGTCACAATCGCTTCTAAATATTCGTTCCTCCCAAATTTATCGAGCTTATGGAATTTTAATGTTCGTCACTTTCATCGTTTTCAATGTTGCATAAGTTGTTGGTTAATTTTATTTACCCCTTTTTAGGTTAGGTATATGCGAGCATAGCTCCATATTTAATGCCACAGGGATGTCATAGTGTTAAAATTCAGTGTTACAGGATTGATTGGAAAATTATGTCGACACTGTCAGTAAAAATAATAGCAAATTTCTACTGTTATATGTCTAAAAATCTATCACAGTGTAATAGAATATTAGAATAGAATATCAAATAATATACGTAGCTTCTAAATACTCGTTCCTGCCAGATTTATCGAGCTCCGATGATCTCGGGGTTATGGAATTTTGATATTCGTCACTTTCATCATCTTCAGTGTTGCATAAGCCATGGTTTAATTTCATTTAATTCACCCCTTTTGCTTTAGGTCACATATATACGAGCATTACTGCATATTTAGTGTCACATGGATATCATAGTATCAAAGTTTACTGTTATAAGATTGGTTAGAAAATTATGTCGACTGTGTCAGTAAAAATAATTGCAAATTTCTACAGTCATGTGTCTAAAAATTGATTACAGTTTAATAGAATATTAAAATAGAAAATGGAGTAATATACATAGCTTCTAAAATCTTCACTGGATTGTTGTCACGAAATGCTTAAAATCGCTTCTAAATACTGGTTCCTGCCATTTCTCAGTGTCATCGCAAAGTCAATTTCGTGCGCAGGTAACATCGTCGCGCTCAGCCCGGTTAATCCCCGAGAAATGCGTCGCGAACGCTAATTACCCGCCAGCGACCCCAGGCGTCGGGAATATCATTATTCTCGTGTCTATGGCTCCGTTGGCAGCCTCGGAGATCTCTCGCAGAGAGCACAGGACTCTCTGTACTAGCCACGGAAACACCTCTTCCTCTTCTTCTCGTCCGAGTCGATATTTCCTCCGAGCAGCCGTCGACCACCCGTCTCGTCTCTCCCGGCTCTCATCCCCTCGGTGCCATATTTACGCGCAAGCATAAGCTCGAAACGCTTTCCGTTCGTGTCAGTGCCGTGGGTGGTGAAGCTCGATTTTCAATTGCAGGCGGGAAGATAAATTGCTGGATAAGGTGGCACGATTTCGTTCGTGACAGAGCTCAGCCGCTGGCTTATCGGTGAACGAGTTGGTTGTTTTTCTAATACTCGCTTCCTGTCGCGAGGTCCGCCGGGAGGATTCGCGAAACGGGGGTTCGCGAAACGATCGCGATAAATTAATGGGGTAATTAGCTTTTTTCACCGGCTCGCGTAATCGACCCTAAAGGGCTGAAAAATGGCGTCGGAGATTAAAAATGATTTCTGACCGGGCAGCGAGCCGCGAACTTGGCGGTTTCAACGCTTTTATAAACTTGCACGATGGTCATTTTCCACAGGGTAACCCCCGATGGTATAAATCCGCCATGATACTCGCATTTTTATTGGTCCCCGGGATTATTCAGCGCAGCGATTCCGGGCCCTCGTAAATTTCAATCTCGAAATAAATCTGAGGAAACGCTTATTTACCTTCGAGGACTGTAATCAGCGTCGTGGGACTATAATTATTTTAATATCGCGATATGTAAATGACTTTCGGGCATTCCGGGAATTGTGTGAAATATAAAATACGAAAGCTTCGATTCATTCTAGTCCCGTGCTTCGTTCCCGAAGGAATCGAAGGGGTAGATCGAGGGAAAAAACGGGAAGAGTCGCGAGAGTTTCCGGGATCGTTTAAATTTTATGGTAGATTTAAATCTCGAGGCGAAGCTGCGGGAACACGCGTTCGGAACTATAGTCGTCAGCTTGGAACTATAATTATTTTGATACCGCGATATTTAAATAACGCGGAAAGTTAGGACGACGTGGAACATAAAATAGGGAACCTTCGATTCGTTCTAGTCTCGAACTTCGTCCCCAAGGGACCCCTAAAACTAAATTGAACGTGGGGTTATTCGATGGGGGTTGAAATTCGCGCTTTCAAATTTTCATAAATTTAAATCCCGGAGTAAATCTAAAGACACGTTTACTTATCTTCGAGGACTATAGTTATTACCGTGTATCTATAATTATTTTAATACCAATGTACATAAATATTTATATACATATAAACTATACAGAGAATTCGAAGGACGACATAAAATTAAATATCTCGAGCTTCACCACCATGTAGAAAAATTTTCTGATTATAGATCAATTGAAAATATGGAATCGCTATAAATTTATATATATATGTAAACGATACAGAGAATTCGAAGGACGACATAAAATTAAATATCTCGAGTTTCACGACTATTAGGAAAAATTTTTTTATTATAGATCCATCGAAATTGTGGAATTGTCAAAATTTATATATATATATGTAAACGATACAGAGAATTCGACGGACGACATAAAATTAAATATCTCGAGCTTCACCACCGTTTGGAAAAATTTTCTAATTATAGATCAGTTGAAAATATGGAATCGCTAAAATTTATATACATATATAAAGGATACAGAGAATTCGAAGGACGACGTAAAATTAAATATTTCGAGCTTCACCACCATCGCCACCATTAGAAAAATGTTCTAATTGTAGATCATTGGAAAATATGAAATCCCTAAAATTTAAATATATATTTTCTTCATTCCCTTCCATTCTGGTACATCGAAATCGCGACTTCTTCGAATATTTCTTCCTTTTTCTCATTCTCTTGCAATAACCTCGGGATCGTCTTGATTAAGGGGGTGAGAAACGAAGGGGCGCGACCGCGATTCCTTTTTAACAGGATTAACGCGAAGCCCGTAGCCCTGCGTTCGAAAGATCTGTAAGAGTCCGGCGTGGATTAATTTCCTGAAAGAGGAGAAAGAGGCAGGCACGATCGCGGCTTGCACGCCAGCCTTAATTTTCCGAAAGCCGATAAGGCTTTAAGCAGGTTTTCGCTGGGATCGCGATCTCCAGCGTCACGAGAGCCGCCTCGAGAAGGAGGAACGCCTTCGTTTTTCGTTATCCCGAAGGAAAATCGCTGGGCGAAAAAATGCTCGGCTAGATCTCGATCATCCTTCACGGTTCGAATTTTCGTTGGCATTATTTTAGAAATAATTCGCAAGATTGTCGGCCACCGGGGTTCGTGATGCATAAAAATAGGGAGTAATTATTTTCGTAATTGTATAGAAAATGCTCGATCCTCAGGGGTAAAGTAATTAATTCGTATAAATAAATTTTTCCCTTTATTTTCTCTGAATTTACCGTCGCATCGACAGAGCATAATCATTAGCGACTCGTTTCTAAATTTCGTACAAATATCGGAGGGTGTTCTCGGCGTGTTTCTATGATGATAGAGAAATTTTTATTTTTGTCTTTGTATTCCGTGTATTTATTTATGTATACACGAATTTATTTGAATAAATGACGATCGGAATAAAATGATTATTAATATTAAAAGTATCGGAAAGATATTGGGGCAATTGGGGTGAGTAACAGTGGTCCAAATGTTATTGGTAGTATCGAAAAATCGGAAATGGCTGAGGAATTTTAATATTTTTTTATTTTAATATCTGAAGTCGACGAGGAATTAGAAATAGCCAATCGCGTGGAATTTTTCGATATTTTCATTCGCATAAATTTATCAAACCCCATCGTTTCGCGATACAAGAACGATCGAGGCTCCGTTTTCGGAACAACGAGGCTAGAATTTGCAGCGGAAGTCGCGTGGCGAATGGGTTCGAAGTAGCGCGAGCAGGCCTGTATTCGCGATGCAAATCGATTCCACGATTATTCGATTCCCCTTACCTTCTCGAGCCCCGGCATTGTCGCTGCGCCCTCGGCCTGTCGACATTATGCTGATTTCCCAGGTGAATCGCGCACATCGCGCGATTCGTCGCGAGGACTCGGCGAAAACCGCGTTGCAAACGCCGATTTTCCATCCACCTTCTCGGCGATCGTTGTCCCCTCTATGGTGTTCACCTTTTGCTTCGTTTCTTCTGCTTCCTGGAATTTTTCTGAGGAAGACGTGGTTCGAAAAATTAAAGCCGAAGTGAATATTCATGATGGAGATAATTGAAATACATCTTTTGTCTAGGCATCGTTCTTTTTGGAATAATCGTGCATTGATCGCAGTGGTGATCGGATTTCCACTTGGTCTCGTGTATTCTGTCATATTTCTGGAGGAAGTGTTGGGGAAATTCGACATAATTTCAAGAGAATATTCGTGAGAATTATAATACGTCCATTTAAAAACATTTTTTCTAAATTAACCAATTTTTCTGTCTCGTGACATTCGTCCATTTTGTTGGATAATCGTTTGCCGATCGCAATAGCGACTTCATTTTCTCTTGGTCTGTAAAAAGCTTTAGAAATTCGACATAATTGTAAGCGAATATTCGTGAGAATTATAATACGTCCATTATACAACATTTTTTCTAAATTAACCAATTTTTCTGTCTCGTGACATTCGTCCATTTTGTTGGATAATCGTTTGCCGATCGCAATAGCGACTTCATTTTCTCTTGGTCTGTAAAAAGCTTTAGAAATTCGACATAATTGTAAGCGAATATTCGTGAGAATTATAATACGTCCATTATACAACATTTTTTCTAAATTAACCAATTTTTCTGTCTCGTTGACATTCGTCCATTTTGTTGGATAATCATTCGCCGATGCAATAGTGACTCTATTTTCACTTAGTCTAGTGCATTCTGACGTATTTCTGAAGAAAGCTTGGTAATTGCTACACAATTGCAAGCGAATATTCGTGATAATTATAATATATCCATTTCAAAAAATTTCTTCTAAATTAATCAATTTTTTCTGTCTCCTGTCATTCGTCCATTTTGGATAATCTTTCGCCGATCACAATAGCGACTCTATTTTTACTTGGTCTGGTGAAAGCTTTGGAAGTTCGACATAATTGCAAGCGAATATTCGTGAGAATTATAATACGTCCATTTCAAAAAATTTTTTCTAAATTAACCAGTTTTTCTGTCTCGTGACATTCGTCCATTTTGTTGGATAATCATTCGCCGATGCAGTAGTGACTCCATTTTCACTTACAATTAGTCTAGTGCATTCTGACGTATTTCTGAAGAAAGCTTGGTAATTGCTACACAATTGCAAACGAATATTCGTGATAATTATAATATATCCATTTCAAAAAATTTCTTCTAAATTAATCAATTTTTCTGTCTCCTGTCATTCGTCCATTTTCTATAATCGATCACCGATGCAGTAGCGACTCCATTTTCACTTGATCTGGTACATTCTGACGTATTTCTATAGCAAGCTTTGGTAACTCCTACATAATTGCAAACAAATATTCGTGAGAATTAAGATACGTCCAGTTCGACGATTTTCTTCTAAATTAATTCATTCTTCTGCCTCTCGCTATTTTTCTCGTTCGAATAATCATTCTTTATATAACATCTTCCCGAAGAAAATATGTCCGCCGAAATAACCAGAAACGAATATCGATGGAAATAAGGATATTCATCCACTTTGGATGAATTTTCCTGCGAATTTAACGACACCGAGATTAATTAATTTCTCCATTCCGCGTCATTTTTCTGCCGAATGATTGGCCACTGTTCGAAATGACGAATCGATTTCCGGCCGGGGGATGTAAATCGCGGGAAATTGAAACGCTGTGCCTCGGTCGATCGAGTCATCTGGTTAACTGTCCGCGTGGAAATGGCATTTAACAACGTTCCCCATGGTTTATCGTTTATGGCGAAACGCGTGCACTCTGTTTCGCGCCCTGTCTCCCGCGATTTTCCCGCTCGTCGAATATTCCCCGACGCGCGAGTAGTATAGGAGCACGTTTGCGACGGCGGACGAGCAACGTCGGAGGTGAAATAATTTCTGCACGACTCCGGAGGGAAAAGGCGAATCGGTTTTTAACGGAAACGTGGAAGTTCGATTCGGTAGGGTCGAATGGTAAAAATTTCACGGGGTGGAAGTTCGCGAAGGGATTAAAATATTCAAAAGTTCGAAATGGGAAGTCGGGAAGTTCCGTGAGAAACGGCGAAGTTGCGAGAGCTTACTAAGGGACGTAAATCTTCCAACCGGTCGAGTTAGTCGCAAGAATTTCCAACGGCAACAAATTCGCATTTTTGCGACGCTGATGGTCGATAAAGTGCGCTCCCGTCGTGATATAAGAATTTTATGTAAATTTTCGGCGAAATAGTTTTCGGATATGCGAAGTCGAATGAATTTTTCTCGGGGATACGAATTTTCCAGGCGAGGTCAGTCGAATTGGACGAATCATTATTGACAATTTTTCATCCCTTAACCCTTAACTACTGACAGTTGATTTCTCGATATTTGTATCGAATACTAAGTTTATTAAATTCGAGATTAAAATGTACCGGTGTTGTATAGTTAGAACATTAATATCGTATTCATTTTTGTACAAAAAGAAAATTCTCCAGCAATTTACAGAAAAATATTTCAGAATGTATTGAAGCAAGAGAGAAAATATCGACTATGCGAGAAAGCATGAATATTTAAGTGTGGTAGTTTAAATTGTCTAGTATCCTCTAACATATCTCCACTTTATAACAGAATCTTACAATATTTTAAAAATATTCCAATAATTTTTCAGCAACTTTCATTCTTTCTTTCATCTTTCATATATTGGTCCCTGTAACTTTAATATAACAAAGTGGATGACCAAATAGACTGAATTTACATATAAATAGGTATCGACAGGGTTGCATTTGAGTAACTTCCTTTATCACGCGATCTCATAGTGATAACAAAAATTGCTGATAACCCAATAAGAATTTAATTCGTCAATCAGAAAAATAATATCTCGCAAACTTATAATAAGATCCAATTTTTCCAAATATTCTAAAACGCGAGAAGAAATTCGGAATAAAACTACCCCATTATTCCACAGGGGTTAATACTATCCAAACCACGCCATCTAGCCTACCTCTAAAATCAAGCAAAATGCAACCTCCATCTAGACCGGTCTAAAATTCGAAATTTCCTTTAAATACCTCGAAATTTACCCTCGTCGTGCAATTAACCACCCTCCGCTCTCCCCCACCGCAGACCGATTAATTAACGAAACGCAGAGAAATCGTGGCTCTCGATTATTCCAGGGAATTCTCCACGGGGCAATTCAATTTCCTCCCATCGATTCGATTATAGTCCTCGGGGCGAAACGAGTTACGCTGTTTCTTGGACAGAGGGTTGGAGGAGGGAAACAGCGATTCTTCGGCCGCGTATTACGCGAGGAACACGGTAACTTTGCACTCTCGTCTTTCGTTCTTCGGCAGCAGAGGCCGTATTTGATTTGGCTTTAATACGATTTCTCAGCCACGGCGACAGTCTGGATATACGTAACTGTTTCTGGCAGGGGCGAGACGAGAGGAAGTTGATTATCGCCACCCTCTCGCGTCTCTGCCACTCGGTTGCGCGAAATTAATTTCTTCGACAGAGGAATACGCTTCTTTCACGGTCGAATCCGCTTGGAAAGAGGCTGCGTCGCTTTGAAACGGATTCGTTTCGTTTTTCTGCAATCACAGGGTCGTTGTCCATCTTGTCGGTGTCGTTTAGGGAAAGGAATGGAGATTTATGTGGCGTGCTAGTCCGTTTGGTAATTTCGAGGAAGGTGTGAGCGCGTTTGGATCACTCGGTTGTCCAAAATGTCCCTGTTCATGGCACTCGAAGCTTCGATCGTGCAATTTCTCCAACACACCTGGTCTTTACGTATTCGAAGCGATCGCACAACACGTATGGCACCACACACGAGCACACACAGCACACATGTACCCTATTCGATCCAAAGTTCCTGATCCCTTTCCCGATATCCACGTGTTCTAACCTCCTTCTCATATTTTAATTTTCTTTTTTCTCGTACACGCACCTCTCGGTACAAGCAAGAGTCTTTAATGATATGACGATGACCATGATGACATGACACGATATGATATGATATGATAATGAGATGATTAATGTGACCATGACCATGATTTCTTACCATGATTTTATATTTACTTATTTGTTGCACGTTGTTTGGTGCGTCTCCGTAAGCAGTATGACGCGCTCGCAGACTCTCTGGCAAACCGACATTTCGGCGGAAGTATAGTGCTTTCTAACCATCCTTTTCACGCGATTTGGTTGGTCTTTTTGACGAGTGCTCTCGGTCCTTTGGCGCCCTTCTTACGTCTCTCTTCGTGCGAATATTTTATCAACTCGCCGGTTATTCCTAATTTATTTTTATTATTTTTCTTTTAATATAAAGGGATATTTTTAATCGTTTCTAAATTGTCCTCGAAATGATACCGGTCTCTTGAATATTTCGCAGTATTTTTATATTTATACGGTATAAATTTAATCGGGAGAAAATTGTTTATTTCCATCGCCGTTTAAGGACTTTTAGTCTCGGGTTTCGAGGAATCGCGATAGATATTAGTATAATTTAAAGAACCTACCGAGTTGTCTCGGATTTTCGCGATACATAGGGGTTCGCGACGCGCTTTGGCGCCGCCACGGGACCGGAGAGGCACCGAAAGGAATTCCGCGAAACTTTCGTGCCCCTCGGCCGCGTCTCGAGAGAGGATCTCGAGAATTAATTAGCGGCAGACGGCCATTGTGCATCCGAGGAATAAACGGAAGAATAGGTTTGAGAGTAAAAGGACGATGAAGAGGGCCGCTGGATGAGAAAGGGTGGGATCGAGTGCGCGAAAGGGCGAGGAAAGGGAACGCAGGAAACTCGACGGCTGCGTTCCGCGACGGTCTCGATTCGTTGGCGAATTCTTGAATGAAAAGGTGATCGAACCTTCGCGAATTCGATGTGGACGCGCGCGGAAAGGTTTCCCGCGCGAAATGCACGCGGAGCACCCCCACAAAAATCGCACTCGTTGGCTTCCAGGCCGCCTGAAAATGGCGGCCGTCGCGTCGGCCTTTTCTCTCACCTTTCTTTCGATCTTTTGCGCTCGTCTTCTGTCTTCTTTTATCTTTTTATATATATACATATTTTTTTTCTTTACTACTTTTCTATTCTTCTCGTTGTCTTCCTCTTGATTTTTCATCACCGTTTGTTTTTTTCTCTTTTTTATCAGACGACACAGATTCAAGTCTGTACAAGACACGCACGAAATGTCGGGCCTGCCAGTCGGCTGTTTGCCGAGCGCTGGCAGTCTGTAAGTTGAGTTTAATGCATGTTGTTTTGTCTGTCCTTGCATGCAGGGATTCGGTTTTGTAACATTCGCAAATAGTGCTGACGCGGACCGGGCACGTGAGAGGCTACACGGCACCGTGGTTGAGGGCAGAAAGATTGAGGTGTGCATGAACATTCTTATACTTATATATATATATACATACATATATATATGTATACATCGCCATTAATTCATTTATATACACGTGTTGTACTTCTTTGCAGGTGCACGCGAGAAGCGCCAGCGAGTCACCCTCGCTCGCGCTTCTCGCTCGATTAATCAACAGGCGACCAGCGTTCGCTTGTATCGATCTTCCTTTTCTTTTTCCTTTTTTTTTCTCTTTTTTCTTTTTTTTTTTTCTTGTAGCTAACAATACTACAACGACAAACGCTGCTTCTAATTGAATTTCTAAAACGTTGGTCGCCTAATTGAGACTGATCTTAGATATTAAGGAACGCGCGGATCGGATCGTGCTCGTAAACGACACAGCCATTTTCGCGCATAAAATATATAGAGCTAGCGAAAGACATTTCACGTTTACCAGCACGAGCCACGCGCCTAATTTTAAGCGAGAAAATCGGTTCCAACCGCGAGGCGTCGAACCGTCGAATTTTCACGGAGCCATCGGTCCTTTCTTCGGGTCTGCTGATATCATTTCGACGCGGTTGATCGAGAATCGAGCGCGAGATCGAGACGTGAACGAGCCAGGAAGCTCGAGCAGGGTCAATCCAGCCGAACCACTCGAAACCCGAGTGCTGTTGGTCGATTGGCACTCGGCGATCGTTGGACAGCGTCGAGAGATTCGCGATCCTGACTCTCGGAGTGACTCGGACATTTCTGCACGGATCCGAACTCGTATAGCCGGTCGAAAATACCCACTCGTCGCGAATTACGTTCCTTTGCACGGATCTCTTTGACAATTAAATCGGATCACGATGATTCGATGACCATCGGCTCCGTTAAAATTAATCGCCAGGCAGCGGAGCGTGGCAATGGCGTCCGAGAGTGACGCGTTAATCGATTGAGGGAAAGATCGAGTTAAATATCTGCTCGTCGATCGACGGAAGCTGGTTTATCGTTCTTGCGAACGTGACGTCTGGCACAGTGTCGATATCCAGCAATAGCAACTTAATCTGATTGGATAACGCGATTAATCGAGCGGCTGCAATGTTGCTGCGATGCTGCGAACCTGTTTGGCACCGCGGCGCAGCCAGAATCGTTGCATCACTGTCTCTTCCACGCTTTATGAGCCAACTTATTTATAGATAAATTAGCATCTGCGAATTGATTAGTGAAATTCGCGACGGTGATCGTTCTCCATTTTCCCTGTTTCAACGAGTACTTAGGGAACAGGGAACTTTGATTAAAGTTATTGTAAATGGATTATAAATTATCGAGAAGATTATATTTTCGAAGATTATTAGTAATTTTACTCGTGGATAGAGATTTTCTAAAAGTTGACACGAGAAGATCGCATCGATTAAGATTCCAAAGGAGCTGTTATTAACCCTTTGCACTCGACGATTTTTTCGCTAGAGAAAAATAGAAATTCAAAGATTCTCTACTAAAACATTGACGATACTTTTTTGAGCAGTAAATGAAGAATTATATAATAACAGAATTGTAGAATTATTTGATTTCGACACCTCGCACACTTACATTACATTAAATTTGATATATTAATTAATATCGATCTTCCAAATTTTATGAAATTGTGACTGAAGCTTACCTCTCGAGTGCAAAGGGTTAATTTTCTTCGCGTTTTAGTCGCAGATTTGTAAATTGCGAAGCTCCGCCAAAGATGTAGATTGCCAATCACTTTATATTCATAGACAAATGAATTTTCACAAATTAATTACAAAAATTCGCGTCGATAAAATTCAAAATAATTACAATTAATTTTCTATAAACTCTAATAGTATATCGATTTAAAAATTGTCACCGATCTTTTTCACGTTTTATTCGTAAATGTATAAATTCCAGAGCTTTATCAGAGATTAATTACAATTCGATTTAAACGTCCAGGAAAATTAAATTTTAGACATTTCGATCACTAGAAATTGTACGAATATACCGAAATTACGTCAAATTTTAATCGAAGTAAGGAACCCAAGAAATATCACTCAAATCTCTTGGAACCTCGCTGAAACTCAGTCAAAAATTCGTAATCAATCGACTCACGTAAAACGTATATATTTCCAAAAGCCACGTATAACTGAAGGGACCGAAATTTCTATCAAAGACAGTCATGCTTCCACAACGATTCGTCACCTAAATTAATATACTCGATTAAAACCAACTCCGTCGATCGAACCAAATAAATTCGACCAATGTTCTATCAACCGTTCAACTCGCGTCGATTCTTTCCCAGCGTTTGCAGATTCCCGCGTTCTCATGGTCGCCATTGGCATGCCGCGTCGCGACGCCTCTAGAACCGAGACGCGAGGCCGCGCGACTCGCGCGGACGCAGCCGGTAATCCGCTGCTTCTACTCGCGCGAGTGGCGCGGCTCGCGCGTAGGCGACGATGTTGAAGGGGTGGACGCGCTCGGGACAACTCCGTAACGATCTTCTCGACGAACCGAAAAGACCATTGAGAAAAGAAAAAAGTAACAAGAACCCGCACATAAGAACCATAATAAAAAGCAAGCAAAAGAAAGAAAGAACGGAAGTGCAGGGACACGAATATAAATAGAAATGTGAGAAAGATAGAACGGAAAAGAAGCGAGGAGAAAAGGGGACAAAGATGGCGCGTGCACGCATGCGCGGCACGCTAAAGTTGGTCAGCGAACTGTCGAGGATGTGCGCTGGCTGTCAGCGAGAGTCAGCGAGATAACGCGAGGAAACGAAAGAAAACAAGTGTCTGACTCGAGGTCTCTTTGTTGTCCCCATATAGAGCCGTTCTGCGCGACACACACGGACAGACGATTCGAGGCGCGCGCGGGAAACGATAGTAGAGATCGGATAGGACGTGAGACGAGTACGAAAGATAACGTGGCCAGGCTAGAGAACCCGAGAGGGCCGACAGAGGTACATACGGAGATGTTTGAGAGAGCGAGCAAAGAGATACGAGAAGCGAACGAAAGAAAGAGAGATAATATGTTAGAAAGAGAGCGAAGGAAAGAGATAGAAAAGAGAGAGAGAGATTTGAGAAATTTACGGGCAAACGCCGAGCGAGAGAGGGACACTGAGGAGGCCGGTCGAAAAACGATGCTCGAAGTGTCCGAAAAGGTAAGGAAACCAGAGCGCGTGCGTCGAGAAACGAATAGCAAAACTCTGACCAGCGACGAGAGATATCGCCTCGCACTGCCCGCTCTCTCACCCCCCGAAAACACACACGGCAGTCGCACGAACGATTTTTCCCCATGGATCGCGGTACAAATCTCTCGCCAATCTCGCGATCACCCGTTCCGTTCGTTCGCGTACCGTTCACGGTGCCTGCATCCGTGTGCACCCAGTGCCCGAGCTTCCCTAAACTCTGCCAATCTCGAAATTTACAATTCCCCCCTTTCTTTCTTCATTTTTCCAGAATTTTTCCCGGTCTTTTTCCGGATTTTTCCGCCGCCCTTTTTCGATTTTTCCCGGTTCGATAGCCCCGAGTTTTCGTTCTTCGTTTCTATTACCGTTTATCGGGAGCCATAGAAGTATAGAACCATCGCGAATGTTGACTTTTTCGTCGATCTGAATAATAAAACGACGATTACCGGTACGGTTCCGGAGGAATCGATGAGTCGACGCGGAATAGGGGTGAACGGAAATAGACCCAGGCTCTATAGCAACATCCGAGAGTATCGACGGGGGACAAGCCCGAATTCGAGATCAGGAGATTAAATTTTCAGACGTTCCTTTTTCCCAGGGCGCTGCGATCGAACATTGGCCTAGGATCGACCCGAGCCATTTTTGACCAAGACTCGGCGAGTCTCCGTGGAAACGAATGTATCTAGTCGGGAATAAAGGCGAATGAAGTTCGAAATTCGTGGTTAAATTTGCAATAGCTATCGGGAAGCGAGTAGATAGTCCGTGGTGCAAATAGGAACTATTTATCGCCATTTTGATCCATTTTAATCCGCCCTTCCGATCCTCGATTCTGTTCTCTTTCAGCCCTATTTTTTGGTCCGTTTCTTGCGGACAGGAAAATGCTCTGAATCGTGGAAAATGAAGGGAGAGAAGCGAATTTCCACGAGTCGTTCGAATGTCGTTCGATAAATCGTCGAACGGGGAAAAAATTTGGCAGCGTTCGCAAAACTACGGAAGCTCGGGCACGACAAACATTTGCTCGGACCTTTTTGCAACGATTCGTGTTCCACGCTCGTAGGATCAGTTTCCCGCGGTTCGTTTCGCGTTTTCCAGCGGGAGGAAAAAGCGTTCTTTTGGCAATTATCGCGATATTAATTTCTGCTTAATTTCTGGCCGTCGCGATGAACGAGCGCGCGATGGCGCGAGTACTTTCGCAGCTGGTGGATCCAAGCGAGATTTTTTCCCTCGCGAGGAAAATCTCTGTGCTCCTCTGTCGTGTGTCGCTGAGCGTGAGTTTTCCCTACTGGTGGTTTAAGAGCTTTGGAAAATTCCGATGGAGGACGGAGAGGATTGGAAAACTGCGGAAGCAATTTATGACAAATTCGCGATAAATTTGCGAGAAAATTCGCGATAAATTCGCGATAAGTTTGCGATAAATTTCGAATAAATTCTCGGGCAAATTGGGTCCGACGAAGGGCAGAGAAATCGCGTGTCTTGGCAGCGAAGGGCGCAATCGCCGTTGAAAATAAAAATGTCGGCGCAGGGTAGCTCGCGTGAAATTAAACTTAACAAGTTTTAATGCCCAATTACGACGTTACACTTGCTTGGCCAGCGTGAGTTTTCCCGTTGAAGCTAGTGGTTTGAGGGTTTTGGAAAATTCCGATGGAGGACGGAGAGAATTGGAAAACTGCGGAAGAAATTTGCGATAAATTCGCGATAAGTTTACGATAAGCTTCGGATAAATTCTTGGACAATTTGGGCCTAACGAAGGGCAGAGAAGTCGCGAGTCTTGGCAGCGAAGGGCGCAATCGCCGTTGAAAATAAGAATGTCGGCGCAGGGTAGCTCGCGTCAAATTAAACTTAACAAGTTTTAATGCCCAATTACGACGTTACACTTGCTTGGCCAGCGTGAGTTTTCACGTCGAAGCTAATGGTTTGAGGGTTTTGGAAAATTCCGATGGAGGACGGAGAGGATTGGAAAACTGCGGAAGCAATTTATGACAAATTCGCGATAAATTTGCGAGAAAATTCGCGATAAATTCGCGATAAGTTTGCGATAAAGTTCGAATAAATTCTCGGGCAATTTGGGTCCGACGAAGGGCAGAGAAGTCGCGAGTCTTGGCGGCGAAGGGCGTAATCGCCGTTGAAAATGAAAATGTCGGCGCAGGGTAGCTCGCGTGAAATTAAACTTAACAAGTTTTAATGCCCAATTACGACGTTACACCTGCCCGGCCGGCTCTTATTTCTGTCGGCGTAATAAGCCACGGTAATTGAAATTTACGAGCACGCTTCACGCGGGTCGCTTCGTAAACAGGGAAAAAGCGCTGACCACCGCGTTTCACTGTCTCTAATTCGGAGAAGCGAGACGAATGAACTTTTAATTTCGGATAACACGAATATTCTGCCACCTATGCGCCTCCCCTAAAAATTTCGAGACAAAAGAAACAGCAACGACCAACGTATAACTCTCTATCTATTGCAATAATATCTTCAAACCTATTTTAATGATGATGATGATGACAATAATAATAATAATATTAATAATACTTTATTAACGGACAGAAGTCCTTTGATGTACAATAAAAATAGTAAAATGAAATATAGTAGTACAGAAAGTGTAGTAGTGCAGAAAATAAGAAGTAATTAAAGAAAAGGAGAAGAAAGCAATAGAAAAACTTAATAAACAAATGGTGGAAGTCTAGTTGAGCCTTGAAATAGATATCTTAAAAGAGCATAACGATATATTAATCCTTTGACTGCCACGCCGAAATCACAAGTTTCGCTCAAGACGCCATGTTAGATGCGCCTCTAGATGCAAGATTTGTTCCAATATTTTTCTGATGTTCTAATAAAAATTTTTAACTGTTCAATGGGGCACTTCTTATTTCAAGGTATCTTCTAATTAACGGTTATATTGAAATGCACCAACTGTCAATTTTCATTCAATGTTGTTGAAATTAGTTTAAGTAGTTCAAGCGCTCTGATCACCAATAGCCACCGTGGCCGGTCATATATGACCAACGTGACAGTCAAAGTGTTACCGGACAGAAGTCCTTTGGTATACAATAAAAATAATAAAATGAAATATACAGAAATAACGTAGTAGTATAGTAGCACAGAAAGTAATGGAATAAGAAATAATTAAAGAAAAGGAGGAAAAAACAAAAGAAAAATTTAATTAATAAATGGTTGAGGTCTAGTTGATTCGTGAAATAAATACCTTAAAAGAGCATAACGATACATTAAAGAAATCAATATTTTCACAGTGTTCTTTTGCTGTTGAACATAATCCCTTTACGCATTTTCTCTCACCTATCAGGTGCGGTATGAAATAATGTAAAATAAATTTCCTGCTCTCAAGTGTATCGCAGGAACACGTAGTTTAAAGAGCTCCAAAATGATTCTTCGAAATGGTTTGACAGAAAATAGGAGAAGCTGTCTGAAAGTAAAATCGAGACTGAAACCACAGTTTCGCTTAATTCCGATGAACAATGTTTTCACAGTGCTCGTTTACTGTTGAACATAATCCGTTTTCACATTTTCACCTATCATCGAACGTTATGAAATAATGTAAAATAAATTTCCTGCTCTCAAGTGTATCGCAGGTACACATAGTTTAAAGAGTTCCAAAATGATTCTTCGAAAAGGTTTGACAGAAAATAGGAGAAGCTGCGTGAAAAGCAAATCAAGACTGTAACCACGGTTTAATTCCGATGAGTTACGAGTTCGTTAAAAAAATCTGCGACTCCCTCTGACGAGCAATTTCGACTTTTCCAGCAAATTAAAGAACTCCATTAACAAAATCACGAATGTCCGCCGTCAAACGAGGGTCAAATTCCAGCCCGGCTGCATTACGCTCGCTCCGGGGATTCTCGCGAAGCTTCGACGCGGTGTCTAACGAGAAGTTAAAGACCGAAATGGCGGGGGGTTGAAGGGGGTAGGCGAGCAGGGGCTCGACGTCGCATTGAAAAGGCGAGAGTCCGACGATGATCCCTTTTCCGCGAGCCTAGCTTTTTAATTACTGCAAGGATTAAGGCAGATCTCAAATTAGAGCCGTGCTTTTTTTTCTGTTCCTTGGGAAAAAGGGAGGGGTTGAAGAGGGGCGGAAAGGGAGTGGAAGGAAACGAGGGTTGAGAAGAAGAGGGGGGTGAATGTTAATCCAGGCGAACCGACGTCGACGCGTGTCACTTGAGAATCGCACGAGTCGCGAGTTTTCGCGAAAGTTTATCGTCCAGCTGAAACCGCGATACGGTTGCTCTTCAAAAGCACACACGTCCGTGGAAAGCTCGTAATTACGTCGCGAAAACGCGAGCTGGGAAAACAGGAGATATCGTCGGGGGTGGTCGGACCGCTCTCTGTCAGACGCCGCCCCCCGCCGCGATATCCCTCGTTTTATTGCTCGCCTGTTTGCGAGCTGCAGATTCTATCGGTTTCCGGAAACTTCCTGTTTCCAGCTGTTCGCGCTGCTACTTTCGCTGATTAAAAATAAATTCTCCGCATCGGGGTTGTTTCGCACGAATAGAGAACGGGGAAATCGTGGCGTGAAATTGATAGAAACAAATGGTGGGTGAAATCTTCGAAGACGCTGCGGCGAAAGAATTTATCGATGTCGAGAGTAATCTTATGGTGATAAATTACAGTCGTGAAATTGGCGGTGATTAATTGAAATATAGAGTAGGCGAGGTCTCTGAAAATCGTGCGGCGAAATAACTTGTCTTGGGTATAGTTTCATGGTGGGAAAGTTAGGACTATGGAAATTATGGCAGTTGATGAAAATAAGAAATAGGCGAAGTCTCTGAAAATTGTGTGACAAAATAACTTGTCTGGGGAATAATCTTATGGCGGTAAAGTTAGAACCATGGAAATTATGGTAATTGATGAAAATAATAAATAGGCAAAGTTTTTGAAAATCGTATGACGAAATAACTTTTCTCAGGAATAGTCTTATGGCGACGAAATTGATTAATAGTTAATGAAAATAGAAAATTGGTGAAATAATCTTATGGCGGTAAAGATAAGGCCATTGAAATTATGGTAATTGATGAAAATATTAAATATTTGAAGTCTTTGAAAACCTTATAACGAAATAACTTATCTCAGGAATAGTCTCATGGCGGTAAGGTTGGGACCATGGTAATTATGGTAATTGATGAAAGTAATAAATAGGCGAAAGTTTTTGAAAATCGTATGACGAAATAACTTGTTTCGGGAATAGTCTTATGGTGATGAAATCGCTGATAGTTAATGAAAATAGAAAATAGGTAAACTAATCTTATGGCGGTAAAGATAGGGCCATTGAAATTATGGTAATTGATAAAAATATTAAATAGTTGAAGCCTATGAAAACCTTATAACGAAATAACTTATCTCAGGAATAGTCTCATGGCGGTAAGGTTGGGACCATGGCAATTATGGTAATTGTGAAAATAAAAAATAGCTTTGGAAAGTCGTGTGACGAAATAACTTATATCGGGAATAGTCTTATGGTGATAAAATTGTTGATAGTTAATGAAAATAGAAAATAGGTAAAAGAGTTTTATGGCGGTATAGATAGGGTCATTAAAATTATAGTAATCGATGAAAATATTAAATAGGTGAAGTCTCTGAAAATGGTCTAACTAAATAACTTATATCGTGAATTGTTTTATGGCGACGAAATTGGAAGCATAAAATTGGTGGTAACTAATGAAAATAAAGAATAGATGAAATCTTCGATGACCCAGTGACAAAATTACTTTCATCGGAAATAGTTTTACGACGGTAAAATTGGAACCGTAAAATCGGTGATAATTCATGAAAACAAAGATTAAGTTCAGTCTCGAATATCGTATTACAAGATAACTTATAGATACCGGGAGTAATTTCATGGCTGTAACATTAGAACCACTAAATTGGTATTAATTCTTTTCATTTAAACGTGGATGAAACAAATTAAATATTTCTTACACCCAGTTCAAAATTCACGACCGTCGACGATATTTAAGGAAATAGGGTGGAGAATTCGAACCCAAGATTAAGAATAAATGATTGAAATCTGCGAAACCCTTGATATAACTTCTCATGGGATTAATTTTACGTTGATAAAATTAGAACCACGTGCATAGTCATAATCCTCCCAATTCAAACCCGAAGATGATAAAATAGATTAAATAATTCTCGCTTTCTGTTCGGAATTCGTGAATATAAGGGATGGAAGTATCCCTTGGAATGCAAAATTGTGGCGTAAAATTAATAAAAATAAAGAACACAGAAAATCGTCGGATACCGAATATTAAAATAGAGTATATTACGGGTATATCAGAAGTAATTTTGGGACGATAAAATTAAATGCACGAAATTGGTCGTAATCCACTTACCCCGAATCGAATTATACACTGGTCGCGCTTTATTCGAAATTATTCAGAATTTGCGACTGCGGGGGATGGTTGAAGACGTTAAAATAACCGAGATTAAAGTCGGAACAGCAATTTGGCTCCCCGTTCTAACCTCGTGACTCAATCATGACCATCTAGTTACCCGAACCACCCCCACCCTCGCAGCCACTCTTACGTATTTTATCCTCCAACAACAATGTTCCATGGTAGAAACATTTTCCATCAAATATTTTGCCGACTGCTCAAACATTATCTTTCCGTATTTACCCAAGCGATCCTTCGTGCACCCGGAGCCTTTCTCGCTCCGCGAGAATCAACCCACGTAGCCGTAATAACGCCGCTTTAATTACCCTCGAATTTCCCCCACGAGCGAGGCCGAGAAGATCGCAGGAGAATTTCCAGAGGGAAGGAATTCCACGGTTACACCGGAACCTCGATCCCAATCGAAGAAATTGCCAGGACTGCGCAGTATCGCGAAAATTTCGAGTCGGAACGGGACTGGAATTTTTCCTGCGAGAAAATATCTAGGATTTCGGGCAAATATTCCGGATATTTTCGCGAATTTTTGGCAATCCCCGAGCTCTGATATTTACAGAAATATTTGGAAATTCGGGTTCTTTCGGGAATTTTCGGGATCTCTGGTATTTACCGGAAATTTCGGAAATCTGAGATTTTTTCAAAATCCTGAATATTTTCGCGAATTTTTGGCAATCCGTAGTCCCCGATATTTACAGAAATATTCCAAAAATCAGGCATTCCTACGGGAATTTTTGGGATTTTTGTAATTTACCGGAATTTTCGGAAATCTGAGATTTTTTTATAATCCTGAATATATTCGCGAATTTTTGGCAATCCGTGGTCCCTGATATTTACAGGAATATTCCGAAACTCCGGCATT
>NW_016908444.1:1883759-1890669 GCF_001483705.2 Eufriesea mexicana | reverse complement strand
CATTCCTACGAGAATCTTCGGGATTCTTTATTTTTCCGAAATTTCCGGAAATCTGAGATTTTTTAAAAATCCTGAATATGTTCGCAATTTGTTGGCAATCCGTGATCCCTGAAACCTATAAGAGTATTCCGAAAATCGGGCATTTCTATGGGAATCTTCGGAATCTTTGTAATTTACCGGATTTTTTGGAAATCTGAGATTTTTTTCTAAATCCTGAATATTTTCGCGAATTTTTGTCAATTCGTGGTCCCTGATATTTAAAGGAATATTCCAAAACTCTGGCATTCCTAAGACAATCTTCGGGATTTTTGGTATTTACCATAAATTTCGGAAATCTGCGATTTTTTCTAAATCCTGAAATACGTTCGCGAATTTTCTAGATCTTTTCGAATGTTTTACAAATTTTCCTGGACCCCGGGTGTTTCCAAGAATTTTCAGAAATCGAGATACCTTCGAGGTCCCTTGCGTTACATCCCCATCGGAATGCAGGAAGATCGATCACAGAGCAACCCCTCGGAGGATCGCTCCTTGAACCATATGTCGTTCAACAGCAGACGATCCGGGACCTGATTCCAGCTTCCTTTAGCTTCGTAACGAGTGAACACAATGCCCCGGGACTACAAAGGGCGTTCGTTAAGATAATGGGCCGGTGAATGGGGGTGGCTGACGGTGTCGCGAGGCCGTGCCCGCGTTTCGAAACCCCTGGCCCCGCAGTCGTTCGTTCAAAGCTCTATCAGGGGAAGTTTAAACTGGTTTAAGCACCGGCAGTAGTTAGCGAGCGGCCCGATACTCTTCGATTATCGGAGGCTTTTCGGCCTCGTTAGCGCGCTTGAATTTTGCACGCTGCCGCTGAAAGCATTGTTGACCGCCCTCTGAGGCTCGGAGCGCCAGGGGGTGAAGAGAAGGGGTGTTTGTGGAGATCGCTGGCACGCTGCATTGCGAGACTCCCTTTATTCCTCACTCTATTTTCTCTTTCCCCTTTCTTCTTCCTTTCTCTGTCAGAGAAATAACACAGAAAGAACTGTCAAAAGGTGATCGTAGGGGTAGTTCAAAAAGCGTCTTCACGGGTTTGCTTGGAATTTGAGAAATTGGGGTTCGAGGATGGCCCAGCGAGTCTCGGAGATCATTTTCTCGCGTGCTTCGAGTTTGCCAGAGATTCGGGAAACTGGGTTATTCGTGCAGGTTCTGCTAGACTTTTAGATAACCTACGATATCGATTCGCCAAGTTTTAAAACGAAGTTCGGAGCTTCGCAGGAATCAATATTCGCCTTTGACTGCACGAGATCGCGAGAAGTCGGGTCGGAAACGATATTCGCGGGAGAATATCTCTGCGTCGAGGTGAAGAGGTCTTCGAGAGACTTTGGGAAGACGCTGTAAGAAAATAAGAAAACTGGTGACATCTGGTAACGAGAGGAGCGACGAGGCAGCGTGTGTAGGGTCTGGAAACGTGTCGAGGCGTGTAGTCTCGCGTCGTGACAGAAGGTTGGGACGAGTGGGACCTGGAATTACATCAATTGTCCCGGGAATGCAGATTAACGAGCAAGAAGTCACGGGAATGGGAGGGGATAAGAAGTCCCTGTACCAGAATTCCAGGTCGCCATCGATGAGAGCAACGTGGACAAAATGGACAATTACGTGTACCGATAGATAAAAGGTCTTGTAATTTCCTGGATGGAAATTACGAAATTTGTTATAATTCGCAGGGAATTAACTATATACAATTATATAGTATAACGAGGAATATGTAAAGTTAGTGAAAAAATTATGGGAATACAAGCAAAGAACGTGGGTGTTCGTAAGGGTAGTAATGGCTAATGCTTTGTACCACTTTGAGTTTGGAATTGAAAGATTTCAGAAAACGAAACGGCCTCTTAGACCTAAAGTTAGCAGAAGACGCTACCCTCGACGCTAGCATAATAGCAAAGGGCTCTCCCTGAGACCCAAACATTATTATTGGCAATGTCTAGCTATTTTCCTGCGACGTCATCGTTCCATCCCTATGATTTATTCTCCCAAAAAGATCATCGATCGATTCGCAAAGAATTCGCAGTGTTCGCGAATCCCCGGGAGAATTCCTATGAAGTATAAATTAAAAATCATTTTTTAAAGCCGCGCAGGCAGGAGGAATATTTATGGTCGGAGCTGTCCAATACGCCATTTTCGAAACGCATAAATTCTCGCGATTGGAGCCGAAATTTACGTCAGAGCGACATCGAAATGACGAATAATGTCAAATCGCGAAAGGGTAGTCAGCCAGCGGGTTCTGAAATACCCGCCTGCAATTACCAGCCCGTTGTTATTCCAACGAATCGAACTCACCACTCGAGCCGTCAAGCTCTGACACCCGAAAAGCCAGCGGCCGCGTGAAAATCGGCCACCAGCCGGCCCCGGTTCTCGAATCGATAGCCGAATCCAGAACAGCGGCGAGAAGAGAGCAGGTGAAAAGGGTAGCGGGCCACGAAGGTCGAAGGTGAGTAACGAGCAAGGACAAAAAGCGGCTCGTTCCGCTATGGCCGGAACCCGTGGCATTCCGTGAAGACGGAAGTACACAGCGACCTAGTGGCGTCTTAGACCGGCCGTAGCTCACGCGGCCTATTCGCTGGCAATAACGACAGGTGGCTCGAGTTTTCGGGCTTAGCAAGTCAAATTTATGCAGATGCTGCCAGCGCGAGCAAGGTTGGGCTAAATGTCCGAAGCTGTGTCGCTTGTTCGGGCCACGCGACACATCCTGTACCATCGAGCCGGGCCAGATTCGAGAGGGTGGATCGGGACCGGGTAGGTCGGAGGAGGGTGGCGCGTCGATTATTAATTCGGTCAAGTAGCCAGCACGTGCCTCTTTTCACGAGCCTTCTTTATGCCAAACTCTTTGACGATTACCCGGGACCTGGATGCTCTTTGAGCGACTTCGAGGAGACCGTGAACCTGTTTGCTGTCTTGGGTCAAATCTGATGATGCATTCGGACTACTGCGCGGTGCTGGTCTTTGTTCGCTTAGCTCTCGTGCTTTTCAAATTTATAGTCACATAGACTGTCCATGGTATATTCCGATATTTAGTCCTCCTTTCTCGTTCTTAACGTAACGAATAGTTGACACTGAACGTACCAAGCGGGGTCAAATAACCCCCTTCAAAATTTACTTTATAAATCGTATATTCGTTATTATTTCCTTCGCTCATCTGACCTTTCGTAAATCTTCATATTATCTGACTGTTTAATTTTTCACCGAGAATAATTGCGTACCTTATATACCACGAGGTGTCATTTGGAATAGGAATAGGTGTGTGTAAAATACCTGTACGTTTAGTGTCAATTTATTCGAGTTACATGACACCCAAGTGCGTTACTCGTTTCCGACTTGGATCCTGATTACAAGGAGACGCGTTGTGAAGGTTTTCATAGATTCGTGTTAAGACAAATTCTTCATAAAAGGTGCGAAGATCTTCGAGAACCTACGACAAACACGGGACCAATGTGTTAACGTTGATTCCAAGTGTACTTTAGGCGTTTTATTCTATTCCATTTAGTCGCAGTCTGTCCGGTTCGTTGTCTCCAATCGCCTGGTGCGATATTTACAGAAGCGTTACTGAAAGTAGCGAAGAAATATCGGGAATTAACAATTGATGGAACGAAGGTAGGAAGAACGTTTCCAAAGTTACCCAGTTAGCAACTAGCCTATTACGCGCGGATCGATCGGCCAGCGAGGAGGAAGCGCCTAGCATGGAACTCGGTTGCAGAAGAAGCGTGCGAGCATCGTCGATATCAATTACCCTCGAACGAGTCGCGAGCAGCTATAAATTATAACGAGGACGATAAGGCTGCTAATGAAAAAAGTTGCATATCGATCAACTGGCCGGGTCTGTCACTCGATAAACGGTTCTCCTTGCACGCAACTTTAATCCGGACACGTGGCTTCCACTTCGAATTTCAATATTCCTCGAGCAGCCATCGAAACTGGTACACTTGGCCTCCAAAGCGAGCGCTCGAAAGAGGAATCTTGGAGGCCAGTTTCAAAATCGCTGTTACGTCTTTCGCAGCTTCGTAGTTTCCATTCGCAGAGGAGAGGATGTGTGTCATTCGGTGGCTAGGTGGCCAGGCGCGTAGATCGAAAAATCGATGGTCGAGCTGCGTTCCATGCCGGCCTAACGAGCCACGATTTACCGTGGGCTAGTTAGATTTACTTGCTTCCTGCATTTCAATTCAGATCGCGCTGATATCACGGTAGATCAGCCGGAAATCGTGGATCGTTCGTGTCAGTTCGCGTCACGAAACTTCGTGTACCGCCTGGTTCCGTCTATTATCGTCCCTCTCTCTCTCTCTCTCCCTGTCTCTCTTTCTCTCTCTCTCTGTGCTTCGGCTCGACATCGAGACACGTTTTTGCAATTAATCGAACGTCGAGGCCTGAAACGAAATCGCGTCCCGACGGGCTCCAGCGCCAGACACAGGGATGCCAATCGTAGACCCGGCTACAATGCTTCCCTTAATCGGATCGATATCGTCCAACGAGCGGCTCTGTCCACGAAATTCAATCGAGGAGCACGATCTGCTCGAGTTAATAGCGGATAAAGGCTTGACTATCCGTACCCGGCGATAGTCGCAACAGAGGTGGCCGGCCGATGATCGAGGATTCAGGCTACGAACGTAGGTTGACGTCTAGGTTGAACCGAGTCAACGTCATTTTATCTGTCGGCAAACGAGGCGGTGACGGATTTACCGGTGTTTGCACGCGCAAATAGAGGTAAGCCGTGGCCAGGCCGACCGATGATAGAGATAATATTGTAACAACGCTGGGACAGGTTGGATCTGATAGGACGAACGCGCGATAGGTGGCTGATGCTGGTAGCCTGGGGTCTCCCTGGGTCCTGGTGTCGCGATTTAACACATTTACATCGTGACTCTATTTAACCCTTTCGTTTCGACAGTTCACTCATCCCTGAACGGAAGTGCGTGCAACAGAAATATGCACAGTGTGCGTACTTTCTGTATATGTGTTTTCCTAAGTCTTACCCTTTGAGTAAATCGTACAGTGGGGCCGAGCCACTGCTGCGATAGTCATTCAGAACTACTGGTACTCATTTCTGCTTGAACGCGATTTTCGTTCATAGCGACGCTAACAGTGAGGACATAAGACAGTCCACCACTTAACTTAGGACGTGAGGGTCCTAGGACCGCAACAGCGGGTGCATATTACTGTTCCTCGCCATAACGACGCGTTTACATGGGACACGTTTATGCATCCCTCAGTCCCATCGGTATACATATGCGTTCCTCGGCCAAACTGATGGCTCCCACAAAACGCATATACGTGGCGCTCGTCCGCAAAGGGTTAACCCTTTAATATATACAACGAGGTGTAAAAAATGGTAACATTACGATCGTGCAGTCTTTAGCATTCGGTCTTCTGACGCAAATTTTTTGAAGAAAAAGAGAAAAGGAAAAACTGACCATAGATAGAGCTTGCAATTCTTTGCGAAGAGAGCTAAGAGGAATGGTAGCACTTGTCTTGATAGAAAAAGGACAACTCGCGGATTATTCCGCGTTTGGTGTCAGAAGATAGTCGTGGCTCAAGGAATATTCTGCACTTAGACGCAAATTGGTTAACACGAACCGGCCAGCCCGTTTTACTTGCTGTTCCGTTCAGGCCCAGACTCAGCCTTCAAGTGGGCCACCGACGAAGTGTTCATAAAATTTGAAGATACTGTACCAATTGTTATAACAGGAATTCACAAACGTTAGGTGCAAAGATGGCGAAGAATTTAACACCAAAAGTTAGCACCTTTTGGTCCTAATCTGGACCGGTCCCTGAGGTCCCTTGGGCCCAAACGGAAAGTCTAGCTTCGGTCCTCAGAGTAGCATTTAACGTGTTAATCGGGTTACAACTGGTGTTAGGTCCTCGTTTGAATCGGAATAGTCTGTCACGACACGGGTACCCTGTTTCCCAAGGCTACGAGGAAGGCTGAAAGGATTGCAGCTTCCCGGGTAGAAGATTCGATTAAGGCCTCGATCGTTGGACGTCGTTGCTGTTTATCAGGCTCGGACGTTATCGACGGTAATTTGGAAAGTAATAATTCAGCATGGCGCCCCGTAAGTCCAGGTTATAGGGAATTAAAGTAAGACCTAATAAACAAGGCTAGCTGGATCCGGGTAGCCTACGCGTGCACCTTCTTCCCTGGAAAATCTGGACCACGATAAATCACGTTACGTTAAGTCCGCTGCCAGAAGAGATCTAAGCCGCAGTATACCAGGCTCCGGCCAGCTCTAGTCTAACTTATGGCAGATCGAGCAACTTGCTTCCACGGGGGAAATTCGATTTCCTGTAAATCGAATTAAACTGTCGATGCCGGGGAAACTGAGCGCGGGAAAAATCCGAAATTGCAGCAGTCAGTTCCTGCCCACGAATACTCGCAATTGGTATTATCGTTTCCACGGGTCTAGCTGAATTTACGTACCGCTCGATCCGATCATCCTCTCAAGTATAGTTGTCCCAATTTGCCAAGCCATTTGCCTGTTTAGACGTTCGGACGTGATCTACGATCCTCGTGAACGGGTGACGAAGATTCGAGCGAAATTGCATTCTTTAAATACCAAAATGGCGGAACATCTCGTTGATCTTGCATAATGTGAATATATATTAGGTGTACTGGAAATTTGTGAATTCCATTTTCTCGAAAGGCCTCACTTTTAGAGGCGAAGAATTCGAGCAGTGTTTGCTTGACACCTGCTTCATTTTCCAAACTATTTCTCCTCAAAAAATTTTGGAGGGATAGAAACGGATGGTAATAGGTATTAAGTCTGGAAAGTATAGTGAATTCGACGAAACTTCAGGTGACAGAACTTACCGGTAGACCTAATATTATCACACATGGTATTATTCTATTTTAAGAATAAAATTTCAAAATTGAAAATAAAATATA
>NW_016908444.1:1819489-1875983 GCF_001483705.2 Eufriesea mexicana | reverse complement strand
ATATTTTATATATTTAATTTTGGTAATTACGAATCCATTTCGATCATGTATTATTTTCACGCTAGATATTTTATTAAGAAATTAAAAATATAAATCTCACGTGAAAATGGCGTCTACCGACGAATATCTATATCGTGATAATTATTTGCAACAATATATATCTTGTGATCGGTGAATATCTGTCTAAAAATAGCCATAAAAATATTATTTCCAATTTCTTTCCTTCTTAAATTTTATTCCATCGATTTATGCTAGTCGCGAGGAGAAAATATCCGAAAGCCAATCATTTCCAATCCAGATAGTTAGCCTGGATAACTGGAACTTCCTCGAAGACCGATTTTAATGGAAACCTCGTTACTCCCCGGGCATAACGCGGATGGACGAAGCAATAATCGCGATAACGGAATGGTCCCGTGGCCGAACAATCGAAGCTGCACGGGTGGACGGTCTAATTTGCAAAACAATCGCGACGCGAATTTGCACAGCGCACGCACGCGGGTGTTCGACACGATACACGTATGGCAAACAAAGATTTCGAGGTTCATCCGCGCTCGCCATTGTTTGCCGTGCAACAAGGCGGAGGGCGGCCATCGATTCTGACGGCGTAGACACAGGGGCCCGCGTCTGCTCGCGTTTGTTTGCTCGTTTGTTGCGTTTCACGCCGGTCCTGCACCCGTCGAATTTTCTCTGCCTAACAATAAGATCCGACCCGCCACTGTTTGCCATTCATTTACCAGTCGACGATGGATATCTGTCGGCAGCTCTTTGCTGTCTGGCGATGAGCCAAGATCTCTCGTGGCATCTCGTTAAAATCCACGGTGTTTATCAAAATTTTCAAAGAATTCTAGGCTTATCACATTCATTGCAAGTAGCAGCATACTCTTTGTATAACGGGCTCAAGAAGCCATAAAATTTCCAATATTCTTAGGATGTACTAATAAATTATCAAACAATATAGCAGAAAAGAAATAAAATAGCGCAAATTATTAATTAATATCGTATTTATTTAAGTTACTTAAATTTTCCAAGGGAGACTAAAATAGAATATATATTATAAATTTAAAAAATTAGTATCATTGGTCACTCATGGTACTCAATGTGACAGTTGATAGTCAAGCACCCTAAAGGAAAATGGGCTATAGAAGAGAAAAGAAATAAAAGTGAAAAGCATTGGACGATAAACAGTGCATCAATGGGTTTGCGATATTTTCCCCACTGAAAGGGTTATGGGGTTTTAAGAGAAAAATTAGGAAAGACGAGGAACGATCCTCTCGAGAAGGAATCCATAAAATTTCCAATATTCTTAGGATACGCTAATAAATTATCAAACAATATAGCAGGAAAGAAATAAAATGGCGCGAATTATTAATTAATTCCGTATTTATTTAAGTCGCTTAAATTTTCCAAGGAAGACTAAAATGGAATATATATTATAAATTTAAAAAATTAGCATTATTGGTCATTCATGATATTCAATATGGCAGTTGGCATGTTAAGGACCCTAAAGGAAAATGGGCCCTAGAAGAGGAAAGAAATAAAGGCGAGCGTAGAGACGAAAATCATTCGACGATGAACAGTCCATCAATGGGTTTGGAATATTTTCCCCACTGAACGGGTTATGGGATTTTAAGAGAAAAATTACAGAAGACGAGAAACGATTCTCTCGAGAAGGAAGCCATAAAATTTACAATATTCTTAGGATACACTAATAAATTATCAAACAATATATCAGGAAAGAAATAAAATGGCGCAAATTATTATTGGTCACTCATGGTACTCAATGTGGCAATTAACGTGTTAAGGACCCTAAAGGACGAGAAAATAAATAAAGGGGAGTGTAGAGACGAAAATCATTCGACGATGAACAGTCCATCAATGGGTTTGGAATATTTTCCCCACTGAAAGGGTTATGGGGTTTTAAGAGAAAAATTAGAGAAGACGAGAAACGATTCTCTCGAGAAGGAAGCCATAAAATTTACAATATTCTTAGGATACACTAATAAATTATCAAACAATATATCAGGAAAGAAATAAAATGGCGCAAATTATTATTGGTCACTCATGGTACTCAATGTGGTAATTAACGTGTTAAGGACCCTAAAGGAAGAGAAAAGAAATAAAAGCGAGTGTAGAGACGAAAAACATTCGACGATGAATTATTCCAGTCCACCAATAAATTTGCAATATTTTCGCAACCAATAGTGTTATGGGGTTTTAAGAGAAAAATTATAGAAGACAAGGAACGATCCTCTGAAGAAACCAGTACCATATCGAAGCTTGATAACGAAATGTCAGAGAAATTTTTTAGAAGAATTGTTTGCAATGGTTTTTCCCTTTTATGTACACACGTACTATGTATACTCGCCATTCTTCGACCCGTTTTGTTTGAATAATCTTATCGTCATAATAAATATAGTTACTGCAACAATAAAACTCGGTCTCTGCTTTCTAGGCCATGAAATATCATTCGCGATGGGAATTTTGAAAATCCTGACACAGAATATATTTTTCTTCATTATCGTGCTTGTTTTCCGCGAATTTATTTTTATTGGCAGTTTTGTATAACGTAAGTGGCTTCTAACCGAATTACACGATTGGTGGATATTGACGAGAAGCCCGGGCGAATACCGGCAAGCGAAATTTGGTTGAAAATAGAAGGTTTTCGCGGTTTATATTATGCCGTTCATTCGCGAGCGAGGAATATCGATGAACGATCCCGATTTTGGCGATGGATCAGCGTTTCGCTTTAGAGTGAAGTTGGGACGTTTTTAGAGTTATGTGTGTTCCATTCGCTCATGAATATTAAATATCGACGTGAATCGGTTAGCAAGTATGAAATGGTGCCCGTTAGGTGCAAGATCCTTTATATTCAGCGGTAAAGTTTTCAGCTCGTATCGTAATCTTTCATTCACTGGTGAATATTAAATATCGTTTGCCGTACTAGAATTTCCTCGTTCCTCCGCCACTGTTAAACATTTAACTTATCAACGAGAAACTCAAACCGGTTCCAAGTTTCTATTATTTTACCTCGACTCGTTCGTTTGCTTAAAAAATTAGGAATCCCACTCGCGGATTAGTATTAAAAGCTGTTTCCGAATGGGAAATTCGAATCGATTCTGACCTTTAATCCTTCTGTTCCCCTTCTTTAAATTTGGTGTCGGTGAATATTAACCTTTTACACTCGGCGATTTTTTCGTTGCAGGAAAATAATAATTCGAAGACTTTGTGCCATAAAGTCGACGATATTTATAAAACGGCAAATAAGAAATCGCATGCAAATTGAGACGTAGAATTATTTTACTTCGATATTCCACGCATCGTTGGGTAATTGTAAATTTGATATATTAATTAACATTCATCTTTGAAATCTGATTAAATGGTGACTGAGAGGCGCCTTTCAAGTGCAAAGGGTTAAATATTCACAAAGGGTTAAATACTTACAAATAATCACTATACAAAAATTGGATTATTCCTGTATCACTCGCATCCCTATTAAAATATTGTATTAACCATAATCAATCCCTATTTTATTTTCTATTATTTTATTTTAATTCTTCCATCCCCATCCCCTATAAATATATATATAAATAACACATTCGAAAGGAAGGAAAAAATTCTTCGAAAATATGACATGATATTCATCTATTAAAATATTTTATTAACCGTAATGAATCTCTATTTTATTTTTTATTATTTTATTTTAATTCTTCTACCCTCATCCCCTGTAAATATATATATAAATAACACAGTCGAAAGGAAGGAAAAATTTCTTCGGAAATATGACATATGATATTCACCCGTGTCTACAGGTATATATCCAAAATCAACAAATCGCGTGTATGCACGAAAAGTAATAAATCGAGGAGCAACTCCTTGTCGGCGAGTCTAATTAAACGATTTGTCACGTACACCTGAGAGAGCTAATTTCTGCCAGAGAATTAAACACGATTACTCGTTACGAGCAAGCGACGTTCGTTTAATCCGGCCATAACTATAACGCGAGGAACAAACCCCCGCTCGTTGGGGACACGATCGTAAAATGCAAATCGGCGGACGCATCGTCGCGATTGGCCGGCCGTGTCTCGCGACGGAATACGGGACAAACAAATACCGGGTGGCGGAGATAACCTAAACGCTCGAGATACGACGTCTACTCGTGGAATATAATGGGAATATCCGGGACAGCAAAAATCCTGGAAAATACGAGTGCGTCGTTCCGATTCGTTCCGATTCGTTCCGACGAGATCGAAATGCCAGCAGCCGATGTTTAGGCGAATCGAGAATTATGACAAATGGCCACACCTGGTTTCGCGAAACATTTCGGCAACTATCCTCGAAATAGATATGATACGATAGTTAGCTCTAATGGTTGACTATACGATTTCTAATTGGAAAGTAATAATTAATAAAATAAAATAAATGGTAATTGATAGTTGATAGTGTAATAAAAATGTTAAATAATGAATGGACAACTGGAAAGTTGAAGTGAATTCTTTATTTCGACGAAATAAATATGGCAACCGATGTTTAGGCGAATTATGATAAATGGCGATACCTGGTTTCGTGAAATATTTTGGCAAATGTCCTCGAAATAGATATAGTACAATAGTTAGCTCTAATTTCTAGTTGACTATACGATTTCTAACGAAAAATAATAATTAATAGAATAAGAGAAATAGTAATTAAAAAATCGAGGAAGAATTGTGTAATAAAATTGTTAAATAATGAATGGACAAGTGGAAAGTTGAAATAAATGCTTTATTTCAACGAAATAAATATGGCAGCCGATGTTTAGGCGAATTATGACAAATCGTGATACCTGGTTTCGTGTAATATTTTGGTAACTGTCCTTGAAATACCTATAATTGTTAGCTATACAATTTCTAATAGAAAATAATAATTAAAAGAAATATTAATTAAGAAATCGAGAAAAAATAGTGTAATAAAAATATTAAATAATAAACGGACAACTGAAAAGTTGAAATAGATGTTTTATATCAATGGAATAGAAATGGCATTGAATGTTTAAGCGAATCGAGAATTATGAGAAACGGTGGCAACTATCTCTGAAATTGATATAATAATTAGCTCTAATTATTGGCTATAAAATTTCTGATAGAAAACGATAATTAATAGAATAAAAGAGATAGTAATTAAGAAATCGAGGAAGAATACTGTAATAAAAATGTTAAATAATATTTGAACAACTGGAAAGTCGAAATAAATGTTTTATCTCCATAAAATAGAAATGGCAGCCGATATTTAACCAAATCGAGAACTACGAAAAATGGCGGCAACTGGTCCCATGAAACATTTCGACAGCTATCCTTCAAACACATAGATGACTATAATTCCTGACTACAAAATTTTTAATACAAAGCGAAGATTAAGTACAGTATATTAAAAATCAAAATAACACTAAATAATTCTACAAAATTATTGGAAATGGTACCATTTCGTAATATTACGAATTAAATGGTAACTCTGTTCGTCACGAGATTATTTATAATACGTTAACCTATTAAAAAGCACAGTGGAGCTAAAGTTAATTAATAATTAAAATTGAAAATTATTTTAATCGGATCGCAAATGGAAAAGGCACATACAAAAATCCTGGAATATTCTTTATTACATATACACGCATAGAGCAATGGTGACAAGCGTATAGGTGGCAGAAATACACGAAACGCGAAATAAAAATTAGCGAACGAAACAAGTAAACGCAAAAATCGAACAAAGCGTCCGCCTGGACGGAGATTATTCCCCGTTCTCCGAAAGGGATGGAAAACGGGGAGGAAAACGGAAAGATGAGACCAAACGAACGGCGCGAGGGGAAATGGCGAAGCGCACGGTAAGAGGGATCCAGCTGATAAAGAGGAGCGTCGAACCGTCGAGATTTTAGCCTCCTCGTTTCGTTTCGCTTTTTTCTTCCTTTTAATTTATCCACCAGCGACGAAAGTACTTGCGCGAGATCGAGATAATCGGAAATCGACGGCGAAACAGTCTCTTGATTTCTTTTTTCCCCGTGTTTCTTTTTTCGATCGTCCGGAAAAGTGGAGCGCTTAACGACCAAAGGGAAAACCGTTTCTTTTTCTGCCTCTCGCGATTGTTTGCTTTCCTTCGTTGCGGGAGGAAGTTTCGAGATTTTTCGACAACCCGAGATTGGTTTTCTTTTGCTTATTTACCTACACTTTGCCGGATTTTCGCTCGGAAAATCGTCGATCGATCGCTTCCCGCGGCCTGCTTAACTCCGAGAGGAGTTCCACTTTCCGCGATTCCACGGATGCGTATCTTCAAAGCCTCCATTCGTGGAATTCTTTTGTTATCTGTGTACGTCGCGTAGATCGAATAATCGAATAATCGAAGCGATCGGTCAGATATTTTCGTTCTTGGTCTCGAAGACGAAAATTCGCACAAAAATACGGGGTACATTTCCGTTCTCTCGTTATATAATTTACTCGCAGCGCTTATTTTTATCTCTTCTTTATCGACTGTGTGACGTCGAATTCGCGGTAATGTCTTCGCGGCCAAGAATTCCGCTCGGCGAGACTTGGAGAGACTCGAGGACTCTCTCGAAGAGCTCGCTGCTTTTTCTCGTCGAATAAACACGTTCCTTGAATTTCGATAAGATTTCACAGCAGACCGAGGATCCAATCGATCCCGAATCAGGCGAAGGATATATATATCGCGTATAAAGTTGACGCGAAAATTTTGCCAATTTTTGCCGATTTTTCCATCGCCAGATTCACGGGGATCGAGGATCTCTCGATGGGAAATGGAAAAGGTGCAACTGCAGCCGGCTGCGCGTCGCTGCGATCGTTGGATCTGTTTTATACGGCTTCGAGATTTCCATTTTCCCGCGAAACGATCGATCACACGTTCGATCGGAATTTCGGGATATTAAAAACGCGGGAGAACGAGCGACGCGCAGCTGCGGTCATTTCCACGTTTGCCCGTTGATCGATGCGCGGACCACGATTTATTCAGGCCTGCGCGATTTTCCATCGCGTAAATTTCCACGAAATGAAAATTCAGAGGCCGATACGCGGAGAAATTGCATTGGCCGGTCCGATTGCGCATCCATCAGCGCGTCCTCGATCGCGAGATCCGCTCGAAATTGCCATTGTCGGTGCTTCGCCCATTCGAATCAGCGTCCATTCGCTATCTTCGCATCAATGGATCAAAGATAATGCGTATTCTTCTCCGTTCAAACTGTAAATTTCACGTACAACTTCCATGGAACGGGAATTTTTATTTCACTTCTTTCTTGAATTTTTTGGGACATCTTCCATGCACTGTCGAATATTTTAATAATCCTAAAAGAATTTTAAAATAATATTTTTCATATTCATTACGATTGCGATGATTATATTTTTTAAAGTTTTGAATTTTGTTTCGTCGTATTTTGAAATTTTTCTTCGTCCACAAGGGATGAAATGTTTTCTCGAGAAGAGGGGTGGAAGTTGTCCGTGGAATTTGGGTCTTAGATCACAGTGGACGGAGAAGAATGGCCAACGCGAGTCTCGCGATCGATAGATAAAGATAAAACTCGAGTGACGTGGTAGAATTAAGAGGTTATTGATATTCTGTTGTTTATTTGACAGGTGAACAACGCGACGGCGAGGGTGCAGACGAAAAAACCACCGACGGTACCCAACGGTAGGTCCAATTTCTTTTTCTACGAAAACCTTTCATGGTGTTTATACTTACAGTGTTTATACAATAGTGTGGGAAGTATGGGAAAGAAAAAAGAAAGGGAAAACTCTAAATTTTGCTGGTTTGAACTGAAAGAATGTATATTTTGTATAAATTAATATGGCGGCGAGACCTGTCAAGGAAATGAATTGGCGCGTTCCTAACGCCGCTAAAGAAGACAAAGATTAACTTTATTGTAGTATCGCAGGATTTTCACCTCGTGTATAGGTAACTTTAACTTGGAAAATCACCGAGGGTTCAAGGGCCCTTAGCATGACGATATTTGGTCATGTTGGGGGTGGCTTTTGGAAAACGTGTACTTGTTGGGGAAGATATAAAAGAAAGCAAAAGTGGTTAGTGGACAGTTCTTGGGAAAAGTGATTGGAAGAGAGTTCTTGAGAGACAGTTCTTCAGAGAAGTTGTTAGTTGTGTTTTAGTTGTGAGCTATTAGTTGTAACAGGTTGAGTTGTCATTGTGTTGTTGAGTTGAGTTGTAGATATAGATTCTAAAGCTTAATCGTCACCACACATTGTTAATTAATTCATTATTGTTATTCAATAATAGTCCGTATTTACCACCTACCATAGTCTCTACATTATTAATTAAAATGAAATTAAGAGTTATCGATTAGCAGAATTGTCAATAACGTTGTTGTTGAGTTGAGAGTTGTCGAAGTTAGTTGTCAGAGTTGTTGTCATTGCTAATAATTGTGAGTTGCTAACAATTGCGAGTTGTAATAGGATAGTTACTGCAGAAGTGTAGGTTGAGATAAGTTGTAATAATTCGTATCTTTATCGTAACTCACATACTCTGTCACTGTTAAATTTATTAATAAATAAATATATCTACCAACCCCAAAATTGTCTATACAATATTGTGACAGTTCTCTTTGCTCGTGTATTATCCAGCTTTTCCTCTATTTCATAGTCATTCTTTCCTCGAATTAATTGCTAATAATTGTGAGTTGCTAACAATTGTGAGTTGTAATAGGATAGTTTCTGCAGAAGTGTGGGTTGAGATAAGTTGTAATAATTCGTATCTTTATCGTAACTCACATACTCTGTCACTGTTAAATTTATTAATAAATAAATATATCTACCAACCCCAAAATTGTCTATACAATATTGTGACAGTTCTCTTTGCTTGTGTATTATCCAGCTTTTCCTCTATTTCATAGTCATTCTTTCCTCGAATTAATTGCTAATAATTGTGAGTTGCTAACAATTGTGAGTTGTAATAGGATAGTTTCTGCAGAAGTGTGGGTTGAGATAAGTTGTAATAATTCGTATCTTTATCGTAACTCACATACTCTGCCACTGTTAAATTTATTAATAAATAAATATATCTACCAACCCCAAAATTGCCTCTACAATATTGTGACAGTTCTCTTTGCTCGTGTATTATCCAGCTTTTCCTCTATTTCATAGACATTCTTTCCTCGAATTAGCAGTCGTTTATTTTTCATCGTTTATTTTTCGTACTTTGTCAAAACATCGCGGTTAAAGCAAACAAAAAAATATTCCAATTTTATTTTATTTTTATTTTGATATATTTTGCGCTGTTTGAACGAGGAGAATTCTTCGTGGTTACCTTTGTAATCTCTGGTAAAATCACTTTGGAATCGCATTCTCGTTGTTCACGCGCTTTTCCGCATTTTCACCCACGCGTTTTAAATTGTACACGATTTGGACGATAAAAGTTCGTCGCGCCTTACCCACCTAAACTCGTGGAAAAAAGGAATTACTATTAAAATCCACGTTGAAACAACGTTACATTCTCGTTGTTCTCATGCTCCTCCACTTCTATTTTCCGGCAAGGCAAATATGCGGCTTGCGCTTCGCCTGGCTCAACGTTTATTCTAACTCAATTAATTAGCACGGAAATTCAGCTCCTTCAAACGCGTGAAATTTTCATGTCGAACTACATCGAGGCACTACGGTTATTCGACTGCCTTTCTTCTCGTTTCCTCCACGAAATTTCGCCTAACGCAGAAGAAAAGGAAGAAATATAGTCTTTACGTTGAACCAGCTGTTCTTCGACGAAATTCCCACCCTTTGTCTTTAATCGAGTGAAATTTCGTAGTCCTGGAACGTCAATATCTTGAAATATTTAATATCATTTTTCGGTGTTAATCAAATTCCATTTTGCAAAGAAATTTTGATACAAGAAACCGATTTTTTGGATTTTACTTTAACTATTGAAATTTTAGAACCGTGAAACGTCAATATTTTTAAATTTGAAGTTTCGTAGTATTTATTGGTTGGACGAAATTCCCACCCTGTTTTTAATTGAGTGAAATTTCGTAGTCCTGGAACGTCAATATCTTGAAATATTTAATATTATTTTTTGGCGTTAATCAAATTCTATTTTTCAAAGAAATTTTGATAATAGAACCGATCTTTTTGATTTTACTTTGACTGTTGAAATTTTATAGTATTTATGGTATTAGTATAGTATAGCATTTATAGTTTTTATTGGTATTAATTAAATTTCCTTTCTGAACAAATTTTCCCAAAATCAGTGATACCTGATCCTTTTGACTTTTCAACCATTAAAATTTTATAGTCATTGAACATCGATATTTTTAAATTTCGTGCTTCGTACTATTTATTGGTATTTATCAAATTCCGTTTTTCAAAAAAATTCTTCTGGTATGAGGGATATGAGAACTGATATTTCTGATTTTACTTTAGCCATTAAAATTGGCAAATTGTAGAACGTCGATATTTTTGAATATGTAGTGTTATTTATATGTTATATTATATATTAATTAAATTCCGATCTGCATAAAATCAGTGGTAACTGATCTCCTTGATTTTACTGCAATAATTAAGAAACTTAATATTACATGAGAGATCGTTAACGTATTTTCACTACGAGTTCTTCTTCATCTTGTCTGTATCGTCATTTCACACACATGTACTGTACATATTATATGTCCCAAAATTCACGCTAAAAACAATTTTAATTATTTTAATTAAAAATTGTAAATATTGTTCAAAATGAAGAGACGTGTTGTTCTTCCATATAGGGCTCCATTTTTAATAACCCTGAACTGTCAGCTATCACGCCATCTTTCTTCTTTCGTTGGCAACACATTTCCGCCAAAATGGAAAATTCAAATCTTGCGTGGATTTTGGGACACCCTTTACATTGGGTAATTAACCCTTTGCATTGGAGAGGCGCCTCTCAGTTGCCATTTAATCAAATTCTAAAGATGGATGTTAATTAATATATCAAATTTGCAATTACCCAACGATGCGTGGAATATGGAAGTAAAATAATTCTACGTCTTAATTTGCATACGATTTCTTATTTACCGTTTTAGAAATAACGTCGACTTTAAAGTCTTCTAATTATTATTTTCCTGTAACGAAAAAATCGCCGAGTGCAAAGGGTTAATACCACCCTTTGTTCTTTAACCCTCTATGGCCCGAATATATATTTTTCTTGACTATAAGAATTGTATGTAATATAAAATCAACAAATATCAACCAATAAATTCAGCAGTTTTGACAATTTTATTATAACGAATTCATATTGAAAATTTGAATTAGCAATGGTTGTACTATTGTGCCAAGATAATGTGCAATAGATAGACAAGATAATTTTCCACGCTGTCTTGTGGAGAAAAGGTCATAGGGGGCTATAGAGGACCTAATCTATCATGATCGAATAACCGGTAAATGAAAAAGAATTAGAATTTTTAAAAATGGAACCACGGGAGGTATTGTAAAAATAATTATAAATATATCGAAAGGAAAATCTCGAACTGGAGTGATCAAGATGATAACGATGAATGCAGTATTTAATAAAATACCCATACATTAGCATGTAACTTGAAAGTTACACGGGCTCATAGAGTGTTAATAATCAAATAAATGGAGGACGATGAAAATTAAACAGCAGATTCTTCTCGAGAAAAATAGACGATTCTAATTCGATCTAGAGAAGATGTTCCAAGTGCTCTTCCTAGAAATTGGCTTTAATCTAAACCTAATCTCGAATCCATTCGAATCTCGACTTAATTCGGATTAGCAGAGCGGTCAGTGGAGACCTGTCTCATAGTAACTGGTCATATTCGAAGAAAATTAGCCGAAGACTGGTTTTATTCTCTGTAATAGACTCCCCTCGATGAGTTTCGTTGGCTGTTAAATAGAGAGCTCAGGTGAGGCTCGATTAATGAGAATTCCTCAAAGCCCTTGAAATCACTTGGTGTAATTGCCGAAAGAGGAATGATAGAAGAACGCCTGTTGGAGAATTTATGCGAAACGAGTATCACGCGAATTATCACTGGTCTTCGAGCTCCTTCGTCCATTTTGGAAATTTGTTGGACTCGATCGAGCTTGATGCATAGCTGAACTTTCTGCTTGCGGAGGGGATTGATTAACTGTAATGGCCGGATGTGATTGATGGAACAGGGATGTGTAATAACAGAAAATCGACGTTTCGTTGAGTAATGATATTCGGAGAAGAGTGTCGAAAGACGAAAATGGCGGTGGTTATAAATACTCGGGAGGGAATTTATTTTCGATGTCTCGATGCCGATATCTCGCGGAAATTAAGATAAAACCGATCGACTGGGCATTATTTTTGGACTGTACAAGTGAGAAATTTATTTACAGTATCGCGTTAACGGTGTGCTAAATAATTTAAGATAAATTTGAATACATGAGAAATATTTTTAAACCGAACAGACGATGATAAATTTATTTTCAATATCGCGATAACGATACTTAGAAATATTGAAATGAAGTTGGATAAACGAAGAATATTTTTAAACTCCTTAATTTAGTTACTATAGCGCGATTAGTAATATCTCGAATAAATTAAGATAAAATTGAACTCGAAATTTATTTCGAATATCGCGCCAATAACATATGGAGAAGATAAGTATAAAATTGTAGAATAAAAATACGGTGTATTAAATAATTTAAGATAAATTTGGATGAATGAGAAATATTTTTAAACCGAACAGACGATGATAAATTTATTTTCAATATCGCGATAACGATACTTAGAAATATTGAAATGAAGTTGGATAAACGAAGAATATTTTTAAACTCCTTAATTTAGTTACTATATAGCGATTAGTATTATCTCGAATGAATTAAGATAAAATTGAAAGCGAAATTTATTTCGAATATTGCACCAATAACATATCGAGAAGATAAGTATAAAATTATAGAATAGAAATATCATTGCGACTACTATATGAAAAGGGATTAGAAGTAAGTCGGATCGAGACCAAGTAAATAACATTTTGCTCGATTGACTTAGCCATTAGGGATCGATTTATCGCGATATTCAGGCTCGAGCATAAATCAAGATACGGCTATAAATAATCGACACTCGAGCAACAATAACTATCGTTGGTTGCCAAGTGTTTCCTAACGTCAAAAACCCCGTTCGAATAACCCGGATCGAACGCAAGAACGGGCGACGAAAGCGTCTCTAATTATAGTCAAACTCGTTAGTCCGTAATGGGCAATGCCGATCGGATGTTCGGAGAAACGAGACTCGACTCGTTGGTCCACGTGTGACGCTTGTGACGAATTTTGAAACGTGTCGCCTCTATCTTCGTTCGCGTAAATTGCGTTTGCGAAACTCGCGTCCCGATAGATACATTTCTTGGAATCGTGTCGGAGATATTGGTCCCACGATATCGGCCATCTCGCAGACACGCGTGGCCTTCGCTATGACTGATGAACATGCTTTTAGGAAAATGGAGGGAAAGCAGAGGAAGAGGAACAAACGAGGAGAAGGAAAGTCGAGATTCTAAACCTAACGCAAATCCAAAACAGAGGAGAGTTCCAAAGAGAGGAAATAAAAAGCACAAAAAAGAACAAAGGAAAGTCAGTAAAGAGCAGAAGAAAGCAGAAATTGCACCAAAACCATAGAAACGTCAAAAGGATCTAATAAAGTCTAAGAAAAAGCGAGCATGAACAAAGAAATAGAAGAAGGAATATGGAAAGTGTTAAAAATAATTGAAAATGTAACTTGAAATCCGAAATTGGAAGAACTTCACTAGGCATTCGAATTGCCCGCGAAATTCAAACGAATTAACCTCTCTACTCGTATTTCTAAAGGTCGGGGTTGTAAATCTAACGCAAACTCAAAAACAGGTTCCAAAGAGAGGAAATAAAGAGTACAATAAAGAAAGTAGAAAAAGCACCAAAATCATAGAAACGTCAAAAGGATCTAATAAAATTTACCAAAAAGCGAGCATGAACAAAAAAATAGGAGAAAGAATGTGGAAAGTATGAAAAATAATTGAAAATCTAACTTGGAACCCGAAATTAGAAGAACTTCACCAAACATCCGAATTGCCCGCGAAATTCAAACGAATTAACCTTCCTGCTCGTATTTCTAAAACTCGAGATTCTAAACCTAACGAAAACTTGAAAACAAGTTCCAAAGAGAGGAAATAACGGGTACAAAAAATAACAAAGAAAAGTAATTAAATAGCAGAAGAAAGTTGAAGATGCACAAAAATCATAGAAAAGTCAAAAGGATCCAATGAAATTTACGAAAAAGCGAGCATGAACAAGAAAATAGAACAAGGAATATGAAAAGTGTTAAAAATAATTGAAAGTGTAACTTGAAATCCGAAATTGGAAGAACTTCACCAAGCATTCCAATTGCCCGCGAAATTCAAACGAATTAACCTTCCTACTTCTATTTCTAAAACTCGAGATTCTGAACCTAACGAAAACTTGAAAACAAGTTCCAAAGAGAGGAAATAAAGAGTACAAAAAAGAACAAAGAAAAGTAAGTAAATAGCAGAAGGAATATGAAAAGTGTTGAAAATAATTGAAAGTGTAACTTGAAATCCAAAATTGGAAGAACTTCGCCAAGCATCCGAATTGCCCGCGAAATTCAAACGAATTAACCTCCCTACTCGTGTTTCTAAAAACAGAGATTCTAAACCTAACGCAAACCCAAAATAGAGGAGAGTTCCAAAGAGAGAAAATGAAATGTACAAAGAGAACAAAGAGAAGTAAGTAAAAGTTAGAAGAAAGCAGAAGATGCACCAAAACCATATAAACGTGAAAAGGACGCTTTGAAACAGAAATCTACCAAAGAGCGAGCTTAAAAAGCGCGTTAAGAAACGACCGTGAAAAAGCTCGCGAAAGCACGAATTAAAAGAAAGGAATCTTCACAGAGGGAAAGAAAAATCGTGCAAGCAATCGAACCATCGTATATCACGGAACCAAAGTAATTCCTTAACCAACCGCATCCTTCGACGAAATGCACTAGAGTCCGCGATTTAGCCAGATGGCGCAATTAGCCGCGAAGCGAAGCCACGCTCTGTGCCACACGCGGCGGGATTAAGGTCGACGCAGATCGTTTGTCATCTGACCGGTATGCATCGGAACGCAAACGTCTCTTAACAACCGCCACGACCGCCGTCCCCCCAGATTCACCTGCTGGCATCTCGTCCCGCCGCCCCCGTTGCATTCCTCGGCCGATAAAGTCGATTCGGTTCATTCCATTAGCCGAAGCTTATCGAACGACTCGGACGCGGCGCGATTAATAATCCGCTTGTCAGCGGACGTGTCGCTGATAAAACGTCATCGAAATCCGCGGTGAAAGCCGCGATCGAAGCGGCCGCGTTCTATCATTTCCCTCAACGCGACGGAAAAGCGGTCGCCCGAGCTTGTAAACACCGGGAAATTTTCGCCAACCAACACCCGCGCCATTTAACTTCCCCGATTATTCCGCGCGCGTGAAACTTATGGCAGATGACTGTTTCAATTACCCTCCTGTGAATTTCACTCGAGCAGCTGGAAAAATTGAGAAGAAGTGTTGGACGACTAACTATTCGTTGGGCCTTAGTCGCTAAGAACCAATAGTCATCTTCACCCCGCCAAAAACTAACATTATATAAGCACCCACAAAATTTGCGAAGAGTTAGTTTCAGTCCAGTTTCAGTTCAGTTTCAGTCAGTTTTAGTTGTTCCTCTCTGCCGACTTTTATTTTTCCAACGTAGTCTTGTTGCTAGAACCCGGATTGTATATCGAAATCCAACAGTGTTCCAACAGGGGGTTGAAAAGAGTGACATCTTCAGTTTGAACTCCGTATCACCGTAATCTTTGTCACATTTTTGAGAATGTCCAATACACATTTCTTCGATTAACTACTCGCAAACTAGGCTTTCCCATTTCTCGATTTTATCACGATTATAGTCTCTCAGTTTCAAAGAGAGTTAATCTTTAGTCTCTCGAGGATCGTCGATTTATGTACGACCTTATGTTTACGTATAAGGTACTTAATGGCATCATTAACTGTTCCCAAATTTGATGTATGTTTAATTTAGATTAGTCCTATGTATCTTTAAGATACAGTAATTTTTTGAAACAAGAGCAGCGCAAGTATCTTTACGATCACTACAATTGTTTCGACAGAATTTTTATTAATGTTAACCGGTTCTCCCAAACCTTAAATTTTCTCTGTTCACCCACTCATTTTATGCAAAGTATATTGTATCTTTTATCGGCCAATAACGACTCTAAATGACTTTGTGTTATATTATTTTCCTTGGTACCAAAGGGTTATCACTCGTTAAGGTAAATAAATAAATAAATAAATCGGAAAAAGAAAATTGGTGGAATCTTGTTAGACATAGGCATAGCCTAATTGATGGTTCTTCGAATTTTCATTCGGAATTTTTTTTCTTCCGATATTCGCATAATCGATCTCCCAATGGCTCCAGTTATTTAACCCTTTGCACTCGAGAGGCGTTCCTTAGTCGCCATTTAATCAGATTCTAAAGATCGATGTTAACCCTTTGCACTAGAGTGGCGCCCTTCATTTGATAAAATTTCGAAGCTCGATATTAATTAATATATCAAATTTAAAACAATGTAATATTGTGCAAGATATCGAAATTAATTAATTCTTCGTGTCAATTATTATACGATTTCTTATTTACTGCTCAAGAAATATCATCAGCCTTATAGCAGAAAATTTTTCAACTCGTACCCTTCTTTAGCCAAAAAATCGTCAAGCTCAAAGGGTTAATTGATATATCAAATTAAAATTAGCAAATAATGCGTGGACTGTCTAAGTAGAATAATTCTGCGTCTTAATTTGTATATGATTTCTTATTTACTTAAAAATTAAAGATAAAATTAAAAATATCGTCGATTTTATGGCAGAAATTCTTCGAATTACTAATTTCCTGTAATGAAAAATCGCCGAGTGCAAAGGGTTAATTCTTTTTAAATTCAGCTTTTTCACTCAATGTTTATTTGACCGTGGTTTGGTGTTAAACACAGCTATTTGGGTCGCGCGAGATCCAGTTTTGGCAGAGATCACGGTTTTGAACGCGTATCGGGGACACGTGGTAATATATCCGTGTACTTTTTAATATGCATACACACACGTTTTTATTCATTTTTACCTTCGACTGACCAATTTATGCTGTGTGCATCAGGAACAGAGGAACTTTATTATTTGAATATTTCGTTATAGGGAAATAATTTTTGCAAAAACGATACATGTATACTTCGATAGCGGTCTCCACGTTTGTTAAACAATACGTGAACCTCGACACGCGTATACCAACTATACTAGTATAGCATGAATACGAAATTGTGACTAAAAACAGGCAGTGTTTTAGATACACTATCGTTTCCAATAAAATAAAACATCCCACGAGTTGGTAACGAAGTCCACGGACGGAAGGCTGACCATTAATTATTAAAAAAGAAGAAAAATTCGAAATAGGAGAAGGATGAAAAGCAAGGGATGAAACCTGAGGACGGTGGTGGGTTCTAACGTGGACGATTTTAATTTCGAAATAATGGCTGAACGGGAGGATCGGCCGGGACGCATAATTCCGCACGTTTGACGACTAATCCCTGTCGAAACGCGCAATTGTCCTTTTGCCTCTCTGTCAGGTATCCGTGCGTCGTCTTTTCCTTTGTTTTTTCGCCGCGGAAGCGCGTACAAAGCGATAACAGAGGCGACAGAGTGAATATTCAAGCGGCCTCTTTCGGTGTACACGCGTATCGTCCGGGGGAAAAGCCTTTTCCCTCGGCTCGGGTCTTGAAAATTTCATCCCATTTTCTTTCCTCTTTCTTCCTCTCCCCTTTCTCCCCGGGCCCGTGCGCCATTTTGTCGCGCCATCGACGGCGGGACGCGTAAATTTCGTTGCGGAACGACGCGACGCCGCGCGCGTCTAGCGTCGAACGTAAAATAAACGGTGATTCGCGGACGTTACGAGTATTATACAAAGTGGCCTTGAAGGAGCAACGTTTATGGAAATTCCACGATGGCGGATCTCGCCGGCGAATTTCTCGCGTCGGCACTAGAATATAAAACGTAATCCGTTGATATGGAAATTGCCGTTGCGGGATAATGCCGATGAAATTGCGGTCGTCGCGTTATCTGTTATTGCGGAGAAATTAGATGAGGCCCGAATTAATTAAATTCTCCCTTCCACCGACGCCGCGGGGGGGATTTTTGTTCATTGCGTAACGTCAACTGGACGGGGCACAATTTAATATCCTAACATAATTATTGCCTCATCGACGTAGCGTTTTTACCATTTACGTATATTTTTACCTAATTTACTATACGGACACTCGGACTACTGCTTCTTACCTCGATAGGAAACGCTGCTTTGATTTATCGAAAATTACTACCCTCTTGGAGAAGCAATCTTCAAGGTAACGTAGAATTTCGTGGTTTCGCGAAATTTCGATAATTAATATCGAATCTACGATTTTACTTCGCTCTCCTATTGCTTGGACCAAGCATCTCGTTGACGTGAAAAAGGTAGCCGCCATTTTGGAACTAATACCGATTTTTCGAAGCATATATTATACGATTTAACACGTCGACTACTGCATTCGTCATACGCGTGCAAACTACGAGTTCGTAGGACAAGTTAGGCTGAACGTCTATAAGGGTCGTGGCCCGTAGCCTGCGACTATGGCAAGGGTGGATGAGTAGCCGTGGAAAACATCATACCGGCGAAATAACAACGGCCAACGAGCGGCTGTATATTGTATGTATTATCCCCCTACCACATTCTTGAAGTCCCCTGGTCATAGGTATCCTCCGAATAGTGTGGAGCTAGAAGGAGCACTAAGAAAAGTAAGGGATGCTTTCGTGTCTCGGGTCTGCTAGCGGACTCATCAGTAAGACTACCCTAGCAGGCCAATCCAATTCCAATTTAATGTTTAATACGTTTATTGCGCGTGAAACTAGATATACATGTAATGTACATATAAAAGAACCAAAATGTACAAAAAGATTACAAATGAAAAGACTATGAGATCGGTGGCTGGTTAAGCACTCATCCTAGATCCTAGCAGACCCTGCCTTAGACGGGGGATACTTTTGGAATATCTGGAAATTATATTTATAGGAAACGGAGATTTTCCGGTTTTCCATCTAATGGCAAGGGTGAGAATGATAGTCGCCAGAATATAAATAACGATGGTCAGATTTTACTATTTGTGAATTAATAAAGCGTTAAAGAATTGTCGAAAGCCTTCAAGCTCCCAGAACTTCGCTGCAGTCTTCTGACGAGTTAAAGTAGAATAAATATCTTCTAGGGAAAATAAATACCATTTAACCACTGTTAAAGTGTGATATATTCCACGAATTGCATCGCACAGTATGAAATCCTATTGTGACGTATCAACACGTCGACTGCCACTACATTTGCATATCGCGCGCGAGACCACGAGAGTATTTTCGTTATTCTAAAATTGAAATAAAATTGTCGAATTTGCTACGACGCTGAAAATTATTTACTTTCAGAGATTCTTTCTGTATGGAGGATTTTATGCATTTGAGATACTCCGGTCATTAATGACCACCATGGCCTCGTCAAAGAAACAATCTCCGGTCTCAGATGACCAGTCACGCAATGAACGCGTCGATGAGGTTCTTTTCGCTGTATTTAAACGCGGAGAAATTTTTAATCGACGCTTTGAACACGAATAAGAAGGACACATCGCAAGTTTTGTTTAAATGTAGCAAGAACCAAGTTGTCATCCGATGACAAAAAGATCGGGTGTCGTCAATGGGATATTTCAGAGGACGAGAAGACACTTTCATCTCCGCGAAGCCTCTAAAGCATACCTCGACATGTCAACACGTGTACCAATTTCTCCGCTCGTCACACGGAGTCTCATCGATTCGAGGCCTCGTGTCAAGTCGGTGTAACGACTCTCCTCGAAGCTCGATAACTTTTAATTTTCCTCCGGCGATAGGTTACCAGCGGAATGGACCACCGTCACGCTTTCCCTCGCGCTGTTTTATGGAACAGTTCCCCGGGGCTGTCGTTACGTGGCATCCCACCCAGTTTCTTTGCACCCAACGCTCCCTCTCGACCGTTTCAAAGCGAATATCTCTGGCCGACAAGCGAACCATCGGCTGTCAAACACGCTCGTTCAATCGTAACCCAAAAGAGCAGAGATCCCGTTTCCGTGTACCTCTGGCCGCTGTCAGAAGACCACCTGGGTCAGCCCGTTTGCCGAGGACTCCTGCGCTGGGTCCACACTACCATTTGGCGAACAGCTCACCAACTGTGTGCACAGTTCGGCGGACAGTCAGGTGTTCGCAGCGATACGTCAAAGGACCTGTTTACGATCTTAGACGGTGTCTGGATTGATCGCGTTTGTCACACGCTGCGTCACAGGTATGTACTCTAAGATAGCGGCAGCCAACTTCGTTATATGTACGATCGACTGGCTAGAAGGCTAATTATCAACGTCAACTATGACACCAAAGGCACTGCGATCGTTTGGAAAGCGAATTGTCAACGTCAACTATGATGTTAAAGGAACCACTACCGTTTGGAAGGCGAATTGTCAATGTCAATTATGATACTAGAGGAGACACGATCATTTGGAAGGAGAATTGTCAACGTCAATTTTGATACTAAAGGGACTACGATCGTTTGGAAGGCGAATTGTCAACGTCTACTATGATGCTAAAGGAACCACTACCGTTTAGAAGGCGAATTGTCAATGTCAGTTATGATACTAGAGGAGACACGATCATTTGGGAGGAGAATTGTCAACGTCAGTTATGATACTAAAGGGACTACGATCGTTTGGAAGGCGAATTGTCAACGTCAACTATGATACTAAAGGGACTACGATCGTTTGGAAGGCGAATTGTCAATGTCAGTTATAATACTAAAGAAGTCATGATCATCTAGAAGGTGAATTGTCAACGTCAACTATGATACTAAAAGAAGTACGGCCGTTTAGAAGGCGACTTGTCAACCTCAACTATGATACTAATGGAACTACGATCGTTTAGAAGACGAATTGTCAACGTCAACTATGATGCTAAAGGAACCACTACCGTTTGGAAGGCGAATTGTAAATGTTAATTATAATACTAGAGAAACCACGATCATCTGGAAGGAAAATTGTCAACGTCAATTATGATACTAAAGGAACTACGATCGTTTGGAAGGCGAATTGTCAACGTCAACTATGATGCTAAAGGAACCACTACCGTTTGGAAGGCGAATTGTTAATGTCAATTATGATACTAGAGGAGACACGATCATTTGGGAGGAGAATTGTCAACGTCGATTTTGATACTAAATGGACTACGATCGTTTGGAAGGCGAATTGTCATTGTCAATTATAATACTAAAGCAGTCACGATCATCTGGATAGCGAATTGTCAATGTCAATTAAGATACTACAGAAGCCACGACCACGATTCACGACTAATTTGCGTTTGCGTGTTGAAATCGTCTTCTGTCAACTATAATCGACCAAAATTCGCTTCACGACCGACTAATCGCGATCGATTAATTGTCAACCATTCCTACCCTAAGATAGGTACTGTATTTGCAACATTTCTAACATTAAAAGTGTCAACAGTAATAAAATAAACGCGCGGGTATCTTCTCCGTGTGCGAGGAAAACCTTCGAACCGATTCCTCTACTATTGGTCATTGACCACTCTATCACCCCCTAAATTTTTCTTAGAACAGTAACAAAATTGTAAGAATATGGTATAAATATTACTAACCAACTCTCGTTCGAAGACTGCCGAAGTTCCAATGGCACGTGGCACGGTCAACAACAAAGTCGATCACGCGTCAGTCCCTTTCGTCCTAACGTGGCGAAGAATGACAAGCAACTGAGACAAGGAAACATTCGCGAATATTCGCAACCCACCTGTCCCAGCCTGACAATGTTTACGTTGGAATCTACCTACCTACAAACCACGCCACACGCTACGTCGTGTTCGCCTAATTTCCTTATTACGAATCTGTCAGCTAATTGGCAACCGATCAGTAGCTCGACCTAATCGCGTAGGTCATGCACGCGTTTCTCAGTTGGTCAGTCACACTACTGATTTAAAATATGTAGGCTACGCATTGCGAGGCAAATGAACATGTGTCGGAGACAAGTATGCGGTCTCTGGGTCATCTCGACTAACCTCTCAGTTCTCCGCAACATGCTCTAGCATCGAACTGTCGCAGAGTTAGCGGTACGTCATTGGTTCGCGAATCTTTCATTGATTTCCGCGTATGTAATTGGCAGTCATTAAAAATTCACGGTACTACGCGTACACGATATCTGCCTGGTCATTGGAGAATGGCGAACATCGGTATACATCTCGCGAGAATCGCAATATGAATGCTTCTATTTAATTATACACGCACTCAGTGGGTATTCGACATTCACAGTGTCGTGTGAGGTAGCTTTAATTTCTGCTTCTGTTTGCCAACGGTTCAACAAAAGCTCGCGAATGTTAATTCAACTAGAAAATATTTTTAAACCTTCAACAGTCGTTAGAAATTTCTTAGAGGATCTACATCTTGTCAACTTTGATCAACTATGTTCCAGGGTTCACTGTATGTAGGGATACTTTTGATTGGTTAATATATGGAATAAAAGATGTTGGTTTATTCCAATATATTATTTTTCACGAGCTGAAAGAGACTTAGGAGTAAAGTAAAGCTAAAAGACTAGATTAACCCTTTGACTGCCACACCGAAATCACATGTTTCTCTTAGAACACCACGAGAGTGCACCGCTAGATGCAAGATTTGTTCTAATATGTTTTTGATGTTCTAATAAAAAATTTGAATTGTTCAATGGGGTACTTTTTTAATTATGTTTTATTTAAATTAAGTTTTAATAGCGAAAAGAGGTGTGAGCATGTGACTGTGATAAATTAATTATATTTCAACTTAATATTAGTGTTTGATCATTTCTTGTTCTTATTGTTATTAATATTTCATCCACCACTAACAGTTTAAACTTTGCACTCTGTCTTCTCGCATTTCTCATAGCCTTGATCTCGGTGGGTCACGTACCCTAAACATTCAGACGCCTTTTACTCTTCGCTTACATTCGATACATATCCCATTCATCTAATCCTTGCGCGAGGTCACTCGTCCTTCTACGTGCACTCTAGAGGTCACTCTAAACATTTGACCTGAACCCTAGGCTGCTGTCTGTTGCCCATCATCAGCTAGGTAGACCCAAGTGTTCCCTTCACTTTTAAACCCTAGCATTCCTACATGTGCATGTATTATTTTTGTAATACCGATTTCCATATGACGAGAGTCCTGTTGTTAACTACTAAAACATATAATCCCTTAAAAATTTAGAAAAATTGACGATATTGTAGGATATACCAAAAGAAATCACGAATCGGCTATTGCCAACAAAAACAAATTGTAAACCGATCGATATCTTCTAGAAGCAAATCGAAAAGTTATTCTATATAACAAAATTAAGTTGCGTGGCTCCTCTACGTGGAGGTGAAGCCTAGGTTAAGGAAAGCATAAAAGCGTGGTCCTTGACAAGCAAAACAGAGTCCTTAGAAATCGGTTGTGCCCAGCACAAGCGTGAGTCGCTTGGTGTTGAAAAGAGAATTTTAAAAGAGTGTGTCTTTGTGTGTTTTCGTTTCGTTATCTTCGTGTTCTTTTCCTAAGTTAAATCAGTTTACGAGTTTTGAGTTTCTGTTATCGTGTTCTCGTTCTTTCGACAATTTTCGGTGTCTCAAGACCAGTATTTGCCTACAATATCCTACAATATCTAATCCGAGGCGTTGAAGAATTACCAGAAAGACAGTTCTTCAGATGTTAGGATCAGAACTATCCTCAAGTTCGAAGAACACTTCGACGTGTGCTTGTGATAGTGTTGTTTTCTACATCGAGGAAGATATCGAGGATAAACTGGCTCTGTTTGCCGAAGGAGTTCTGAATAAGAAGCGACATTTACTTTCGGCATAGGAATATTGCCTTGGAAATCTAGTTTTATTCCTGCGTCTCCCTATGATCGTTTCGCTTCTGTATTTTTGCGACTCGGAACAGGATCTACTTTCCTCCGATTCTTGAGTGCAGTGTTCGGTAACTCGGTTTACTCGACGAAGGAGAGTGTCTTCTCAGGACGTATCACGATTCCGCAAGATGGAAACGCGCAGCCACGGGAAACAATTTTGCAAATGGAGGCCGGAAGATCTCCCGACGGTGATGTCGGGACCGTTCGTCGAGCACAGCAATGGCGGGAAGTATCCAGTGACGCGAGAGTTCCGCGAGAAATCGACTCCTGGAATATTCCCTAGGCTCGACGAGCTCGCGAAGGAAACCACGTGTTCCTACGTCGCGTAGGTTTCGACGAATGGACCTTTCAGACGCAGAGTTATTCCGATGTGTATACCTGTCATCAGGCATTCTCTGCGCGTTGTTCCTCTAGTCGGCTGCTGCGAAAAATTGAAAAATTTTTCGGTCTTTTCTACTCGCGGAGAATGATTCCTGGAAGAATTATTTTCTAGGAAATTTCGTGGAGATCAGTAGGAACCCATACATTCAATTTAACAATCTTTATAATCGCAGTTTCGATTTTTAAAAGGACACCTTGAAGGCTGGACGAAAATTCAGAGTCTAAACTTTGGTGTCATTTAAGTAGGATAATTAACGAATAATTATAAGGAAATTTCGAGGAAGTTTCTGGAAAAATAGCAAATGAAAAGCTTCCAAAGAACATAAGAATCTGCATTTCAAGAAGTATACAGGATATACAGAAATATACAGACCCCTAAAAGTCTAAATTCTAGTTAAACTGATAAATCTCTGATTATTTTTATTTCAGTAAAATAATTGACAATTCCAAGATTTGGAAATCACTTTACCAACGAACGAAGTCCAAAGACCCAAACCAACTTCTTTCAAGAATTCTCCAAAATGAGAACCCTAATGTGATATAAAAATTTCCTCGACTCTCTTTACCCAAATGGAACAACTCGTGTACAGTTCCATATCGATTCATACGAAATTTCTGGGATTGTAGAAAAATTCTAGAAATTCTAGAAGAAAATACAAAAATCCTAAATGCATTCATCCGCTATGGTAACGTAACCATCAAACATAATCGCCGATCCCAGAGAAATTCCATGTGCCCAGAAGGATCGACGCGAGGAATTTACCGAGCCGCCAGGCAGGTTCTTCCTGCCGACAATGAAAAACAGACAGTGCTCCTCTTTTTACACCCTACCCGCTGTTTTCCTCCGGCGTTCGTTCGGCGGTAGCGACGTTCCGCGCTAGGGGAAAATTTACGGCGATACGGAACAGCGGTGGCGCACGTAGCCCCGCGAAAATACACCACGTAACGCCACTTTCCCGCGCGTACGTCGCTCGTTGTTCGCGTAATATGTTTGCACGGCCATGTTCGCCGTGTAATTTTAAAGGAACGGCTGTTTCGCGTTACCCGCGAGGGAACGAGACGCCGCGGGTGGCCCCCGCGATTCCGAGGGGGATGGCGTCGAGATCGGAATGGGCGTCGGTGGAACGTCGAGGGTGCGTGCAATGGGAATCGTGGGACACGATGATGGCAACGATGTACGGAGCGGAATTAGGATGGCGGAGAGGTGTAGACATTGGTGGTTATAGCGGTACTTTGGTCGTTCCTGGTTCCATTTTGGTTTTCGGGGTGGGGTGGAGGGTGTGGAGTAATCTGGATGAAATATGAGAATTGGAAAGGGAGGATCTTCCTGAGGTGGTTGAATAGATTTACGAGATGTGTGAAAATGTTTGAAATATATTGAAAGTGAGGTACTTTCGTGGCGATAATTGCGAGGAGGGTGTTCTCCCTCGATTATTATTTTGACAACTATTACATCGATGTTGAAATATACACAATTGACAGTAAACTCTTCGTCTATAATATCCTGTGCGACTCGTAATAAGGAAAACACGACGTAGCGAGAGGCGTGGTTTGAGCAAATTCCTCGCCACGTGTCAGACTCGTGATTTTCGCTTACGACTCAAATTCCTCGCCACGTGTCAGACTCGTGATTTTCGCTTACGACCCAAATTCCCTACCACGAGTCCCACTCGTGGTTGTAGGCCAACGACGATCTGAATGGTTGACTGTTGACCCTCTGCACTATCGTCTTCGACACCTTTCGTGCATTCCACGCCTAGAATTTACTGTCTTAATTCTGCCTTTTAAATCGAAGCTCGATCCAGGACCCATTTAACCGTCGATTACCCTCTCTCCACGTGGTGTAAGAAAATTTCTTAAGATTAATAATAATCGATCGAAACCGGAAGTGCGCGTCGAATCGACCTTCCGACGACTCTGCGGAGGCTTTCAGCGGACAGGAAGGTTTTATTATCCATGAAAAGTTGAGGACGTCCGATGGAAATCGGCGAAGGAGGCAGAGCCCTGCATTCTGTTGATTACACAGAGCCGAAAATATTTCCGATCGAGGATTCTTTTCAACGGAGCCAAGCAAAGTAGTTTCGAGTCGAACGCTCGCTCGAGAACGCTTGCCGCTGAATCGAGCCGAGGCCGGGGCTCCGCTTTGGAGGAACATACTTTCTCAGAAGCGATGAAACGAAACGGAGTGCGAGAATCGCGGGGATCGGGAAAGCAAACCGTGCCAAGAGTGTCTTCGTCGAGTGCGCGAGTTCAACAGTGAATACTCGCAGCGTTCTCGTAGAATACGGAATAGAGGTGAAACGATACTTGGAATTTGTGTTCGGGATTCAGCCGAGTCGTATAAAAAGGACGTGCAGCGAGCAATCAAACTGCATTATCTTTTCCACGGTGGTTCTTTCCACGTAATTTCCTCGAATGATCGCTTAGGACAGATAGACCTATTTCAAACTAGACAGAATGGATAAAGCTGCAGTAAAAAAGTCATCCTATCGAGTTGGGCTCGTAGATTAGTATTTTTCGTGTGTTTCCATCACACTCCACACTTGGTGCATTAGAATCTTCAACACTAGAACTACCAACCCAACCAAAATGACTGATCTCAGATTTTTCCTTTTTGCAATTTCCGAACACATACACCTGCTTTAAAAATAAAATTGGTATCAACTCGTATTAAGAAAGAACTGTAATCAATATATTCACTCGTATTCATCGTACCTTTGAAATTACTATAATCTGTGCACGTTATAGTTAGGTACCCATTAAAGATCGGTAGTTCTAGTGTTAATTTCAGGATCCTCCAAGACCTATTTTAACACTAAACGTACTGTACACGTACCTATTCTTACCATAAGTAGTCAAATAACCCTTGGTACATTAGGTATGCAAAGAATTTTTCTCTAAGAATGTATATAATTAAAAAATTATTGCTATTTCTACTTTAAACTTGGAATTTTCGACAGAGATCTTCCCAAACGGTGTCACCCTTGTCCTTCTACCTTACTTTCTCGAACGATTGCTGAGAGGAGATACACCTATGTGAAGTTTAGATAAACAGATAAAAAGCTGAAAGTTTCTACCCTAAAATTTAAAACTTCGACCTTTCGATGTACCTTTTCTACAGATACGTAATCCTCGCTAATCTCGAGTTCCCTTCTACGTAATTTTCTGACCAATAGCTGAGAGAAGATAGACCTAGATTCGGTCAACAATAAGATCTGGATAGACCTATTTCTCGGAACTTAAAACTTTCGATAGGCCTCTAGCAGGGATACTCGATCCTCTTGAATAATATTCATTACGAGCTCTCTTCTACGTAATTTGCCTGAACGATTGCTCGCGGTAGATAGACCTAGGCTCGGATAAGATCTAGATAAATCTAAACACTTCTGACCTGTGTGTGGTGTACAAACACGCGTGTTTCTATGGTATAGGAGACCTATTTTTCCAGAGCGCAGGACTCGGAACTTGAAACAGACCTGTTCCGAAGGTACGTCATCCTCTAGATAGTAACCTTCGATATTCGTCAGTCGCGTGTAGCCCACATAACAGCTTGTCCACGAGGGACACGACATAACGGTTGTTTATCAAGCAGAAGAATTGAGATTTAAATTAGACGGAGATATGCAGGTGGTTCTTTGTGCAGTGGCGTGATAGCGTCTCGTGGGTCATCCGCGTAGCCCTTCTAGCCACGGGTTAAGGTTGGACGAATAATTCGCCACCTTCCGTTTCGTTTCGCCGGAGATACAGCCATCTGGCACGCGATCCTACGATTCATCCTTGCAGCGACGTTTGCTCGTCAATGATGGCCATCCTGGGCTCAAATCGCGGCTCATTACGTGCACGTGAATTATCGTTCCTTAATAACAAGCACACGTTGCTTCCAGGCTTTGCACCTGGGGCTTTCAATCCACAGTAGGCTAAAGAATCCCACCTTTCTGGTGTCTTGTTCCTGGTACTGAAAATCTTTACGTTTTCTACTCGCTTACGAATTACTTACGTCTCCAAATGGAGATCGTTCTGAGAATTATTCCGAGAAAATTTGTGGAAATGGGATACTTCGAATTTTTCCATTTTATTTTTGTTGTTTGACTGAAATTGGGACAGTGGATTTCATTTTTGTAAATATTTTTATTTTATGATGGCGTCAGGATTATTCGACACGCGTTTTTCTTGATCTTTTTTATTTTGAGTAAAATGGTACGAATTATTTTATTTTTGTTATTAGGCAAAAATTGGGACAGTGGATTTTATTCTCTTAAATATTTTTATTTTTATAATGACGTCAGGATTATTCGACATGTGCTTTTCTTCGTTCTTTTATTTTGAGTAAAGATGACTAGTGGTGCGAATTATTTTATTTTTGTTATTAGGCAGAAATTGGGACAGTGGATTTTATTCTTCTAAATATTTTTATTTTTATAATGGCGTCAGGATTATTCGACACGTGTTTTTCTTGATCCTTTTTATTTTGATTAACAATGACTAATGATGCAGATTATTTTATTTTTGTTATCAGGCAGAAATTGGGACAGTGGATTTTATTCTTCTAAATATTTTTATTTTTATAATAGCCTCAGGATTATTCGACACGTGTTCTTCTTGATCTTTTTTATTTTGATTAACAATGACTAATGATGCAAATTATTTTATTTTTGTTATCAGGCAAAAATTGGAACAGTGGATTTTATTCTTTTAAATACTTTTATTTTATAATGGCGACAGGACTATAAGAATTGTGTTTTCCTTCGTTCTTTTATTTTTACTAACAATGACTAGTAGTGCGAATTATTTTATTTTTGTTATCAAGCAGAAATTGGGTCAGTGGATTTTATTCTCTCTCACATTTTTATTTTATAATGGCATCAGAATGGTACGACACGTGTTTTGTCATTTGTTTCTTTATTTTGAAAGAAATCTAAGCTGTAGTTAATATTCCTGTGTATTATTAAGAACCGAGTATATTATATAAGAACATATGTAACATATGCATACGTAGCATTAGTTTCAACAAACGCTGAAAATTACAGGATGTGCTATTATTTTGTTACATACATATACATGTACATATATCTACGTACTGGTTTCTCACTTATGGACGATACACACACATAGAATTAACCCTTTGGACTCGAAGATTTCTTCGTTGTGAAGATATAATTCGAAGCTCTTCTTAAATTTTTATAAGCTCACTGATACTCCTTATGTTAAAATTAAAAAAAGAAAATCGTGAATTTGCGTGAGGAACGAATAGAATAATTTTATTTCGATTTTCTTAATATAATTATCATCATCCATTATTTAAGTTAAAGCATTAAAACAAACGGTGACTGAGAGTCACCTCTCGAGTGAAAAGGGTTAATAATTACCATGCCATGGTCAGTTTAAGTTCATTCTAATATCCTTCCGACCGAAATTATCGATCGGAGATAAAATAATTAAGAGCTCGCGAAAATTCTCTTTATCTCGTCGGGTCTGCGTGGAAATTACCAACGCGGATGATCGTAAATTAAGCATTGGAATCGGTGAAAATCGGAAACAATTTCTCTCCAATTTTTGCCCATTCGTGTCGTCCGAATCTGTATCGGGATTTTTGATGGACTTTTACGGCCCCCGGTGAAAAATCGTGAAACAAGTGTTCCCCGGGCAACCGGCGAGCCGCTCATTTTTATTTGAAATTCCATTATCGCGTGGGTGAAGGGCCGATGGCAATCCGAATTACAAATGCCGATCGAAATTGCCCGGTGAAACACGGTGTTTCGCGTAATTTATCCCAGCCCTCTGTTCCCGCGCACCGATAAATCCACGTTCGCTCGTGTATTCATGAAAAAGCCAGTCGCTGTGTGCCTAGCCGGCTCAGAGATCATACTGTAGAGATCATCCTGGATACTATTTTCTCGCCCTGTGTAAGCCACCTGCAAGTACCGGTTCTTTATCCATTTGTAGAATTCGAGATCATTGTCACTTTCTGTGTTACCGATACTGAATTACAGTATTTCTTAGTAATTTTAGTACTATGCTATAATTAGTACTATAATAATATGGGGGTTGCGAGCAGCGAAGGACTCTGGCAAAGGAACAATGAACAGCGACATCGGCATCGACTTAGGCGTTTAAGACGATGCCTGGAGTGCATGCAGATGGATGACTACGTGCGAGGATTGTAGGGATAAAATATTTATGACTGGGTCCAGTGATCGAAAAAGAAAGCTTGCGTATGAAAAGAGGGAGTGGTAGAGTTTAAATAAGGGTGCAAGGGCGCAGAGAAGGCAAAAGGCAGATTGTGCGTGGTCCAGACGTAGCGAATAGGGGATCGTGTGTTTGAATCGTGTGATAGAATTGAGAGGCATCTAGTGTAATATTTTAATGAAATAAATCTGTTTTGTTATTAAAAAGGAGTTGCTGTTTATTAGACGCGCAGATCTCGGTCTGCATAGAATTAATCTAGTAAGAAATCCTACAATAATTAGTACTATACTAATACTGTTTACTATTATATATTATCTACTACTTTATATTTCTTTATTTACTTATTGCTATTTTTATATTATCGCAATTTGCTGTATTATTCTTTTCTATTTTATATTTTTATATTTATTTTACCATTATTTCCTTGGGCTACTCTTGCTATATTTCAAGATAAATAGGAGATCTTGGTCTGCATAGGATTAATCTAGCAAGAAATCCTACGATAATTAGTACTATACTAATACTGTTTACTATTATATATTATCTACTACTTTATATTTCTTTATTTATTTATTGCTATTTTTATATTATCGCAATTTGCTATATTACTCTTTCCTATTTTATATTTCTATATTTATTTTACCATTATTTCCTTGGACTATTCTTGTTATATTTCAAGATAGATAGAAGGAGATCTCGGTCTGCATAGCATTATTCTTATTCTATCCTATAATAATTAGTACTATACTAATACTGTTTACTATTATATATTATCTACTATTTTATTTTTCTTCATTTATTTATTGCTATTTCTATATTATCGTAATTTGCTGTATTATTCTTTCCTATTTTATATTTTTATATTTATTTTACCATTATTTCCTTGGGCTGCTCTTGCTATATTTCAAGATAAATAGAAGGAGATCTCGGTCTGCATAGGATTAATCTAGCAAGAAATCCTACGATAATTAGTACTATACTAATACTGTTTACTATTATATATTATCTACTATTTTATTTTTCTTCTTATTTATCTATTGCTATTTCTATATTATCGCAATTTGCTATATTAATTTTTTCCTATTTTATATTTCTATATTTATTTTACCATTATTTCCTTGGACTGTTCTCGCTATATTTCAAGATAAATAGAAGGGAGCAAAATCCTCGAGCTCCCTTGCTCTTGAAGGGACCACAAATTCTTTGATGGCGAGAGGAATATATCGGCCAGGAACCGAGATCTATCCGGAAAGTAGCTGTGATATCGACACGCGGATAATTTATTGCCCTGAAAGGTCTCTCCACGTTGAAGGATTCCCGAAGGAGGATTTGCTTCCGTGAGAAAACGCACTTGGTCGCCGCTTACCGACATCTTTTGCCAGTCTCGCTGAAATAAAAGGCAATCGATCAGCATCTCGCAACGGACGAATATTCCTCTCGCACCTTGTCCCATTTCTAACCTGGTCTAACGAGAATTATCTCTGTATTCGAAGATCTTCTTTGGCAAACTCGAATTTTCTGATTGTATATCGTTACCAGGTTGATCCTCCTTGACGACGATTAATGACGGACAGTTCTTTGTGGAGATTGTGTTTAATTATTATTAGCTGCCAGGATCCCCATTTGGGGATTTTGGAATTTTACATTTTACATCTACACCGCTCGGCGCCAAAAATATATTTGGTACGTCTGACAGTTCAGTTTTATTCTATATATATCAGTCAATATTGTATGAAGCAGAACGCGCGTATTCTGTGCTTTGTTTCTGTACAACAGGCGAATAAATATGAAATTCGTGTGTAAGTTGAACGGAATAAAATTGTCATATTTGAAGCATTATATTTTTGGTTTAGTTTTTATATTATAATGAAATACCGTACATAAATGTGCCAAAATGAAACAGTTACGTGAGAATCGTCAAATAGCAAACAGGTGTTTGAGAATGAGAGAAGAATTTTCTAGATAGCGTGAATCTTTTTGTTTAAAATATTATATTGCGAATTAATGACAATATTTATATATTATTATATAAATATATTAATTTATTAACTGTTAGAAAACGTACGAGAAATTGGTTTCCATTTCTATCCACAATTTGATGGACTCTGAAGTGTCAGAAATTAATTTTATCTGTGAAGATGAATTCTTCGTAAGTGTATATTATCAGATGTTCCTGTCGAAGAATTATAAAAAATAAATATGAGTTATTATGGGAATGGGAATTTTTGAAAATCCTGTTTACGAGAGTTTATCTGAATTTATTTAACGGAATTAGTAGGATATTCATCATTTCTGATGACGCAAAAACCATACACGTTTCCAACTAACGATCTTGTGTACTAGGAATTCCCATCGTGAGAATATCCCTAGGGGTACGTGGCGAATTTAATGGCACACCGTGTAATTTGCGAATACAAAATTTAACGTATCAATGCATTATTACACCGTGACTTTACTCGTGTACCCTATCCTAGGGACCACTCGCAGCGTGAAACATTGAGAAATAGCTGTAGTACACTATCCTCGCTAGCTATCTACACTGTACCCCCCAAAAAATTAAAAGACAGGAAATAATTATTTTTCAGAGAAATATTCGTTGCAAAAATAGCATCATCCCTAACTCTTTGGGGCACGCTGGGATTAAAAGTGTGGCATCTCGAAATATTGCAATGGCTGCATCCGCACAGGAATTTTTAGACGAGGATGACGAAACAATTCGTCGAGATTTCAGTTGTGTAAAATAATTCGTTGCTATTCGATAAAATTTAGATAAAGCCTTGACCCGAGTCTCAGCCAGAAGATCGCGAGCTATTAGTTACCTCTTTGGGGCACGGTGGGGTTAAAAGTGTGCTACCTTTTTGGTGCACCGTAATGCATGATGGAACATTTTTAGTCCCACCTCGAAATATTGCAATAACTGTATGCGTATAGGTTTCTATTTTATTTTATTTACGTAAAGCAGTTGGTAATACCTTCGACAAATATTATAAACGTATTCACTTGTGTCGGTAGCATTGAACATGGAACGGTGGGACTATTTAAGTTCCAGCCTGTAACAAATTCCATTAAATTATTATTTTTGTGGGGGTCCTCCCCCCACGATCGTTGATGTGCTTGTTGATGGATGCAATGTAGCTAGAAGGCACGATAGATAGGAAAAAGAGACGTGTTTCATCCCGGGCCTGCTAGTGGACTCATCAGTTGGACTACCCTAGCAGACCCTGCCTTAGACTGGGATACTATTGGAAGGTCGGGAAGTTATATATAGGAATATATAGGAATTGGAGAAGTCCTCGAAGTCAGAATCCTCTTGTGGCGAGGGTGAGAATGATGGTCCTTACATTTCTTTATATTTTTATATTATGTGATTTATTAGTAAAAATATACCAATTCTGTTTCGTTTAAAACGCAATAAAATTTCTGTGCAACCTGTGTGAGTAAATGGATAAACTAATAAGAAGCTTTATTTAACACAATAATAGCACAACATAAATTATAACTAAATCTCGTTAAATATATTCGCTTCTAGCTGCGATATAATCTCTCGAGGACTCTTTCACAATGACTGTCGTTCACCTACTGATTGTTTTTCCGCGATTCTCTGTCAGACTCGTCACACACACATTCCATGACAACCACTGCCACAACCTGGGTCTATTTTATTATCCGAAATCCCGTGCCGCAAAGATTTTACCAATTTTATAATCAAACCCGAAACAATTGCTCCCAAAATAATTAACTCGGTCGATCTTGAACTGAACCGAAACCTCACCGAATTAAATACACCCTGACTCTGCTGACACGCTAACGCGAACCATACGTGTATGCTTTCTGTTTCAGTATGCGTACAGTGGCCAGAGGGTAGGTGCTTCCACGACGTGCCGGAATCGGCACTGCTGAATCTCTACTTCGAGATCCGTGAGAATTGCCACGGGTTCTCCTGAAGGCGATGGCCAGAAAAAGGCAACGACAGTGATGACGGGCGAAAGAAAGAGAGACGATCAACGAAACTCATCGCCGAGCGGCAGCCGTGCTCGGAGTATCGCGACAGACAGTGAAAAGAAAAAGTTTCACATTTTCGTTTGTTTCTTCCCAACAGCCGCCAACACACCACGACCAAGCCAACATAAAAAAAAAAGAAAGAAAGAAAGAAAGAAAGAAAGCAAAGGCAAAAGAAAGACAGAAAAGACAGCCACGAGTATCTAGGGAGAGACTGGTCCCTCTCGAGAAAGGGGGACGGTCCGTATCTCCGCGATTCACGATTATTCTTATACCGCTACTATTTTTTTTCTTATGTATCTTTTTTATTTTTATTTTTTTTTTTACGATCGCTTCTTTTCTCCCATCAACTTCGCTGACCGTTGTAGCCAGCGAGCGTTGTTTCTCTCGAGAAAAACGATAGTCGTTGTCCTCGCGTGGTCGAGTTCCATCGCGACGAATGGCCATCTCCATTTGGAATTTGACATTTTACGAGAACCAAGTAAGGAACGACGAACTCGACGAACACGTGGAGGACACGATCCCCGCGTGAAGACGACGCGGTTAATCCTCGCCTCGTCTTGGCGCGTAGCATAGATAGGTCTAGCACTGACCCTTAGATGGTCCTCGCGAAAATGGCTCCGTTCTTAACCCCACACGCTCTGCCCCGACCCTCTTTTTTAGGGTTCTCGATGATCCAGCAGAACCAAGGTGGGTGTACAGACTTTATTTACCTACAACTAATTGCTCGTCGTTCAACCAGCTCGCGAACTACTATGTCTTACTCTACTGTTGAAGTTTTACTCTCATATATAGTTACATTTTTTCTCTTTTTTTTTTCTTATTTCTCAAATCTCTCTTCTCACTCGTCTTCCCCCGACCCCATGTGTACGAGGGAGAGCTCGTGCTCACACACCAGGCCCCGATCCCACGTCTTTCTCTCTTACACACACACACTCACATCTACACACGCGCGAGCAGGCACGCGAGTGTTTGCTCGATCGTGAAAGGAGCAGTCCGTGGTCTCTCCGCAGAGCTAGCGCCAGAAAATGGGCGAAAATCGTCGAGGAAGAAGGAAAATTACGCTCAGCGAAATCGCGTCTGGAATTTTTCGATTCTTCGATTCCTCGGTCCCGAACCCCGTCGGGGAGGATTCGTTCCTCGCGACGCCATTTTGACCGGCGGTATCGTTTTAAAGACAACACCGGTGTTTCCGGATCGCGAGGCGTAATTTTTCTTGCTCCTCGTTCGAAGGGAAAATCGGATTTACTCGCTGTACTCGGTTATGCCGGAGAGGAAAATGAAAAATGGCCACGCGGGTAGCGTCTATCGGTCAGTGGTAGGTCCCGAGACAGAGCGAGCCTCTGCCCTTCCCGGATCAACGGATCGATGATTCCTAATCGCGGGGAACGACTCGGTTAGATCGCGGGGGAAAGCTCAGCGGGAATCGCTGCGGAACGATCGGCACCGTTTCCAGCGTCGCGAAGCCGCGAAGAGGCGTCGATCTTCCACTCGCCCGTGCCGCCGATCGATCTTCCGGCCCTCGAGATTGGAAAGACGTCCTCGACGATACGTTCTTGCACCCGCTGACGTTTCCACGCGACCGCTCTCTCGCGAATTCGATTAGATCGTAAGGTTAGCGTTAGTCACGGAACTACAGGGTATTCGAAAGTATTTCTACGACATTCCACGCTTCGAGCGTTTCCTCGTTTCATTTTTCCCCTTTTCTTTCGTATATAGAACTTAGGACTCAGCTCGTACTTCTCACCGTTTTTATCCGGTTTCTTTGGAAATCACTCGCGAGTCGATACAGGGTATTATTTCTAGTGATCGTAAGAGAGTTACCTTTTATAGCGTAGACGTTTCTAACGAGTCTGATTAAGGCAACGAGCCATTTTAATCGTACAACCATACATTCCTTCGGTCCAACACTATCACCGCCAACGTGCTGTTTCCTAGTACACGGAAAGATTGTATCGAGCCTAGGGAAAAAGAATTCGTCGGCGATCTGGATGGCCTTAACGAGTTCCTAGCCGCTGTAACACCTCGACTTTCCATTCTACCTTCGCTTTCGTGCCGCGGATATGTCTACAGGATGGACCATGCCCCCTGACCACCTAGACTCTCGTCCTCTGCTTAAATTTATCCGGGAAACGATGACAAATTATTTTCTTACGAATGGTCACAGCACCGTTGGTCAGGTGGTTCATCCTGTAAGTATATCCTTGAGCGAATTACCGATACGAGGACAGTGCACAGTGACTAAATATAGAGACGAGATACGAGTGTAAGGATAAACGAAAACGCAACTACCTACTGCCGATGGGATTCGAATACAGCTGTGTACGCCAAAGTTATGACGAAGGGAGGCCGGGCATGGCAGTCGCAGAGCAAACTCGATTCCCGTGATCCAGCAGTCAGATCGACCAATTCTCTTTCGAGATCCGAGGCACGTTGGCTCGCGTTCGTGACTACTCCAGGTGGCGTTTCTTCGCCTGGGAGAACAGTATTACCCCAGAGAGGAATTTCCTCGCAGGCATCGCCTAGTAGCATTCCGAGGGATCGGAAAGGCAAAGCGGGGTGCTGCGTCGCTTCGTAACGTTTATTCGCGCCTGATGAAAAGGCGTCGCGCCGCTTTGCGCTTCCGTGCGTCGATTGGGAAAATGGTAAAACGGTAACGGAGAGGAATGGAAGCGCGACGAACGATTGAAAAGAGCCCGAGAGAGGGAAGAGGACATCCACGAGCGGTTGGAAAATGGAGAGACGTCGCTGTAGAGAGGGCACGCAACGGAGACAGGAAAGTGGACGAGAAGAGAGGAGCGACAGGATAAGAAAACGGTACAATGTTATACAGAAGGAGACAGGGATTCGAATTAAGCGCCGTGACGCCTCGAGACGCGCTGGATCGATCGAGTAACTTGTACTCGCCTTGCTAGAATATCGCGGAAACTCGATTTCGATGCTTTCTTGCTTCGATGCGTACGAGTTTGGGGTGCGTTTCCAACAGTGTGGACAGGATCGGATAGCTGAGAGGAAGCAGTCTCGAGACCTTGACAGTGGAGAGAGCCTGGATCGAAAGAATTTGGGAGTCGACGCTTTGGAAGGTGGAAAATAATTCGGATGAAATTTGGAGAAGACGTGGGAACGATTAATTTGCATTTTTGCCGGAGTTTCATCGGTTTTCGTCTCTCCGTCGTCGAGGTCTCGAGGAACGGTTCACTCGCGCGTTTGGAGAGATATAGTCACTGTTCATCGAAGGAATCCCAGAATGATCCATTGTGTTTTCTGGCCAGGCAATAAAGCAGAAGTTTTGTACTTTGTCAAAAGAACACGAAGAATTCTCACTGTCCATCTCGCGGGTCGATTACGTGGCATGCATCGCTCGTTCCTCTTCCAAAACTCTTTTCTTTTCTTCTTTCCGCCTTTTTAATTCCATTCTCTTTCGTGCAGTCGAATCGTACTTTTGCCCCCTTTTCGTTCACCTAAGTTCGCTCTTCTTTTGTATTCCTTGTTAAACGTTATCGAGCATACCTCCGACCAAGTATCTTTCGTTCTACATTTCGCTCTTTCTCCTGCACGCGAAGTCCGACGATTTCCCGTTTCTTCGGGGACCCCGTTCACCCTAGACGTCTCGGATAGACCTGGTTAGATTTAGGGGAGAAAGATCGCGCATCGTGGAAAACATTCACTCAATCCCTCCGTTCAACGATCCTCGTAATTCTTTCCCCACGAGAATCTGCCGTGAATCGACGGAATTCCGTAAAGATCGATTTGAATCGGGTACACCGAGTGTTAGGCGACGAAAGCGCAAAGCAGATGTCGAAGGAATGCATGCAGTAGGCTTTTTTGGTCTTGATTAGTGGCGTCTAGCTTTCAGTGAGTAACACTGCGACCAGAAGCCCGAACTCGATTGTAACCCGGTAGATATTGGGACTTGGCCGAGCGATGGATCATTCGATATACAGTTATAAAATTTGTCTATTTCTCGCGAAATCATTGGCATAAAAATATGGCGGAGAAAAAGTAAAAATGGTAAAATAATGGCACCCGTGAGTGATAAAGTTTGGAATATTCCATGGCTCGGTAATGGTCCCATAAAGCTTGTTCGACACGCTCGAGAACCGTACCCAGAAGCCCCGTCACCGTTTGCATGCCACGTGTACCACCTTTCTTCACACACGTAACGCATTTTTAAGGTCGTTGCAAAACCGTGTCTCTCTGCCGTGTTCTCACGTTCTCTCTGTGTCGTTTCCTGCTCTCTGTCGGCTCTTACGATTCACTGCTGCTACGCGACACGATCGTTGTTGCTGTACATCGTCGATGTGCACGTGCCACCAGGAAAATAGACGGACAAGCAGCACCATGCAAGATACCAGCGAGACGGGGCTGTCTCGTCTGTGAGCGATAGCTTCTTGCATTCGGAGATCGCGGTTTTCCACCGAGTTAAATGCCTGTTGGATACTCGAAGCTCTCGAGCCGTCGAAATACCACGATCTTTTCATGCATGATTTTACGGAAATCTCTCTGAGAGATTCAACCCTCCTTGTCGTACGACGTGTCATAATTTGTTATAGTAAATATTGCAAGTATCGTAGACGTGGTGTAATAATTATTGAAATTTTAACGCATAGAAGAAATTTCCATCGACCCCTCGCGATATTTAAACCTACAGAGACGATCGTTAAACCGAATAAAGCATAACGGAATAAAGCTCGGGAGCTTGGTATTTCGATGCCTCTAGCTGAACCACCCTCGTACCGATTCACCCCGAACGCGCGAAGCTATGCTCACGTGGAGACGGCTCGTTCGCGCAGGCATTCGAGCCGGAAAAGGTCAAGACCGGCGGAAGGGGCTCGAAGACTGCAAGGACTTGGACAAGGCGTCGGGAAAAAGGAAGATCGTTATCGAGAAGCATGGAGAGTGGCCGGAAGTGGTTGTTCCGAGCGGTCGAATTCGTACGATTCTTCAGAGGCAAAAACGAAGGACCAAAGACCAAAGAAAGTGACGAAAATGAAAGAGAAAAGAACGTCAGTCGTTGAACACGAGGACACGAGAACGAAGGATGAACCGCAATGTAGTATAGCGATTGAACGTCGGCGACACGCAAACACGCGACAGTTGTGCGTATTAAAAAGGCACGAAAGACGTGGTACGCATGGTAAATGCGACGATACTCTTGGAAATGGACACAGAAGCGGGAGTAGAGACGAGGAGCATAGGGAAAATCGATGACGAACCGTTGCGAGACGATCGACGAGCTGATGGCGAGCCTGTTATTCTCCGAGGCCGCCATCTTGTGTGTTCCCATGGCCGGAAACGGAGAACGGATAAGGGCAGCGGACGCCAAAACGCGGAGAAAAGGAAGGAGAAAGGTCGGGATTATTTCTTAGTGTCGAATGCCAAACAAATTTTTTAAACAGAAACAATATATATATATACGAGTCTCGCCTGTGCTAGCTTTTAGTCTCTAGGGTTTCCTCTGTCCGGTGGTAAAAGCATGAGGTATTCTCGTACGTAATAATTCGTATGATTTGATTAATTTTTAGCGTAACGATTACTACATTAACCCATCGCTCTGTGCCTACCTATATAGTCCTCGTACTCTTTGTACCCCCTTCGTTGTCACGTCGATATTTCTTCCCACCGCTGTCCAGTCTTCTCTCCTCCTCTGGCTGTCTAATCCCTATCTCTTTTGTACTCGATTAATCGATTAATCCGGCCGAGTCGCGGCTCACACTGCTCGCAAAACACCACCAGTCTCTAAAAAAGCACTCTCTCTCGTTTTTGTTTCACACGTATCATACATTTTCTCTTTTTTTTTCTGTTAATGAATAATAACTGGCTGCAAGCAAGTCTCGAGTTCATTCCGTGACACTTGCGACGACGCGTCTGGCGCATCGGTGCTGGCCTTTTGTGCGGGAACAAAGTGGATCGTTTCGACGCTCTGGTTCGTTGTAGTGGATTGTGCAAGTAGTATTTTGTGGGAATTTCCGAGGGTGGAATCGGTCTGAATGACGAGTACTTTTCGCTAGTCTAGACCACTTTGGGGTTGATTCGTGCACAACACATGTTTGGACATGCGTATCCATTTTTCCTTTCATTTTGTTTCTTTTATCTCGATTAACGTACACGTTCGAGGTGGTAGTGTATATAGATAGTTGGTAGCTTCTTACATTTAACGTGGCATGCGAACAAATTAACCCGATTCTCTGGGGTATTCGAAGTAGAAAATAAGAGAAAGATTCTGAGGAATGACAATGTTACGAGTTTGGAATTAACTTTTTAACGACGTGAACCAGAGCGTCGATCGTGGGAAATTCGCGCGCGAGCACTCGATAGAGGGTTGCATCGTCGAGACAACGTCGAGGCCAGCTACTCTTTCCGCCATTACGTTCGTTGGATCGAGATCGAGCTACTCGTCGATTCGTTTAACCGATTGCCACGAATTAATATCGACCACTGTGGTTAAACAACAATCGTATTAACGATCACCCTTCAATGGTGCTCGTCACTGGCTCCCATACACGTATTAATCGTTCCTTCATCTCTCCCATCTTTCCACCCTTATCTTCTCGTCCGAATCCATCCATGGAACCATTGAATTAACCCATCTTTCGTACTTCATACATATATTATATATAGATTTTTCAAATTGTTACTATTACATATATATAATAATCACGGTAATGCGCCACATATTCACTGGTTGATGACTGTCTCGTTGACAAAGGCCCGTACCTTGCCTGTGGTTGTGCTTGGTTGTGGTTGGAAAGCGGTTTTGGGAGAGAATTTTTTACTTGCTTCTTTTTTTAATAATTATTACCTTTTTTAATTTGCACGTCTCATGTCGTGGCCTTGGCTTGCCTTCATATGAGATTCACCTGTGAATACATTATATATATATTATTATATATATACCGTACATATATCTATATTGAATATACGTAACGATAACGCGTATGTATTCGCATGCACATTGGTATTTAAAGTTTCGTACGAGAACATCGAGGAAAAGTACGAAAAAGGAATTACGTGTAATAGTTTTCTGTTTACTTTCTCTTGTATCGTCTGTCATACTTGTCTGTCGTTATCGCTGCTTTCTTTTACCAAAAAAATTCTACCACCCACGCGCGTACGGATACATACGACTATACCTTATTATTATATTATAATTTCACGTGTTATGGTACGTCCGTCCTGGCAGTCGTACAGATTACTATACATATATATATTTTGCACCTACGTACACGTACGAGAGCTGAGTAGTGTGGATTGCGGAAACGATCTTGCGTTTCCTAGTGTATCTTACACGTACGTTTTCTTTCTCTCTATATATTTTTTCTTCTATTTTCTTCTCTTTTTTTTTATTTCTCTTTTCTCGTCCTTTAAACTCTCCGTTCTGTCTCGTTTTATTTTTCTCCCCTTAGTTTTTTGGTCTTGTTTGTTCTCTTCGTTGTTTCTTGCCTTTCTCTCTTTCTCTTCGGCTCGTTGTCCCTCGTCTCTCTCGTTTGAACGGTCACTCTTGTTCGAGCCATCTTTCCCGTGAACGGAAGAGGAAAAAGGAAGGGAAAAAGCGAAGAAGAAAGAGAGAGAGGGAGAGAGAGAGGCAGAGTCGGTAATGCAAGTTGTACTGGCTAATTGCTCGCGTTTTCGAAAGGCATTCGCGAGAAAGAACGTAACGAGGGGGAAGAGAAAAGCATGCCGTCTACCAGAGAACGCTTTCTTTTATTCGTTCTTGTTACTACTTTCGTTGATTCTTTTTCTCCCCATTTATTTCCCCTTTCTTCCCCTTTTTTTTGCGTCATTCATTCTTCGTCCCTTTTCTCTTATCAGAGAACGTAACGTTATCTTCTTTTCAATTAGCGTCTCTCGCTGTGTTCTCACCCGTCCCCTCTCGTAACAGTAATATCCTCTCGAATTCTGACGCTGGTTTTACTCGCTTCTCTTTTTTTCTCTCTCCCGATACGGAGCTGCCATGACGGCACGGTCCGTTAATATCTTTCGTTTATTCCCCCCTTTATCCCCCTTTTCACTTTTCAACGTCCGTCCCTGTTACGTTCGGTTTCTTTTATTATCCGATGTCACTCCCGGCGATTTCACATTTCGAACGTTCACGATACACGTACCTCTCGATATATATATATATATATGTTCCCATCTTTTCGCCATTTTCTTTCTCACCTACCAATTCTCTCTTTTCGTTCTCTTTCTTCCACGTTTACGTTCACACCTTCAACCCCCTTTTGTTTATTTAATTTTTTTTTTCTTTGGAACTGTTGTCATTGATTAATGTTATTGGATCGTGGCACGGTGTGTTAGTTGGCGAGAGACATGACAGTAATTTTTTGGCCGGGCGAAGGTTGCTGCATGCTCGACAAGTGCCGCCTTTGATTTAGTGGTAACTAATTAATTCTCGTATTCGCATCGTTCGGACGCCGATCGCCTCGGTCACGTCGCTCGCTGAACGTCTCTTCGAACGATTCGCTCTTCCACGAGCACTGGGTCCCTGAGTCTCTCCACGTATCGTCTCTGAGAAAAGCGGAATTCTCCATTTAGTTCGTCTTTTGGAATAAATTTTCGTGAGAAATAACAATTTTCCGAGTCATCGTTGCCGACGATACGGTCCGGTGTTCAACGATGGGTGGTGAATATTGCATACATTTCGGAGTAGAGCTTTTCTCGCGCTTTCTCTCGATACGTTGCAAGACTCAGCTCCTTCGTGACGACCTTGGAAGTTGACCTTGTCGGACACGGGAAGACGCCGGCGTCTTCCGAGCAGTGGAGAACGCGCGAGCCTCGTCGCCGTTCGCGGTGTCGTTCTTTATTTTTTCCAGCAGACACGAGTACATCTATACGTATACATATATATATATAACGTTCACCTTACTTACTGGTTGTTTAGCCTGGCATTCACTAATTAGTCTCAGTGCGTAGCCTTAATTAGTTACCGCTGAGCGTGCAAGCACCGCCAGCAATTAGTAGTCACCCCTCGATGGGGTGCGCTTTTTTGAAAGCTCGACAGATAATCCTTTCCTCCTTGGAACAGACGGAAAATGGAAAAGAAACGACGCGCGTTCTCTTCTTTCACCGCTATTTATAATTTCTTCTTCTTTTTTTACATTTCTTTCCTTTCTATTTCTTCTCCTCCCTTCTCGCGAAGAGAGGAGAGCATCAGGGACGAACCGGACGCGTAACCGAGTCTGCAGAAAACGTCTTTGGGAACGTCTCCTCCTATCTTTCACGGTTTCGTTGCGTCGAATAACGAGCGGCGCGGATAAACGGGTCTCAGGGGAAGAAACGGATTATTAGTCGCTGGTTTCCGGAAAGAAATTTTCTCTCTTCGTCGATCGCAAATTGTCGAATTCGCGACGAACGACGGGGTAACGCGACCATAGGGTAGTCTTTTGTAACGTCCTTCGATCGACTTGGAATTATTCGCGTGAACCTTCGAGGCTAATATCGATTTAGCGATTCTATTACGCTAAAATTTGAATATTTCGCGTATTTTTATGGAAATCGAGTAATTGCGGGTTCTATCGAATATTCGCTCGAGTATATGCTTTCGGGTTTAGAAAAGAAGTATACGATTATAAATACCGAAGACAAAATGGAGGATATAAGCGAATCAGCGGGTTTCAAAATTTGCTTATCTATCGAGGCCAAACATTTGCGAAATTGCACACGCGCGAATTTGTCGTTTGTCGACCTGTTTTTACTCTCGTTTTGATATTATCGTTCGATTAATTCCGCGTAGAGGGTGAATAATGAAAGAAAGTCGATAACTGGAAACAGGGCAGGAACTGGACGGAAAACAGGGGAACGAGGTTTTCTTGTCTTCGCTGTATAATTATACGTAAGCGGTAATTATGCACGCGCAAGAAAGCACGTGTGTGTATACATTTCCATACGAAACGGGGCACGACACGTACGAAATTGCGATCGATCGAATTAATCGCGGAAAACGGCGTCGGTTCGCGTACCGTTCCGAGCACTCGGGAAACTCATTCTCCGTTTCTTCTTTTATTCTTTTCACTTCTTCTTTTTATTTTTCTTCTTTTTGTATTTTTTCTCTCGATTTGCAGTCGTCCGTTTTTCAACCGTTCTTTTTCTCCGTTTGAGAGACACGTGACGTATTGTGTGAGGACACGAGTAGTAGAGGCTCACGTTTTTTTTACATACTAATCTCTGCATCTACCTTACTTTTGGCGTAATTACTCACATTGCTCGGAGTACAGTACCTACTATCTATATTCTGTTCTATCTATTCTCTTTTTCGTTTTCTTTCCTTTGATTTTTTCCGTTGAATGGCTTTCGTACGAGATCACTATACGACAGTACTATTATCGTTATTATTGTTATCATTACTACTACTATTATTATTCTCGTTATCATGATTATGATTGTTATTTCTGGAACGAATCGTTTCTTAGTGCATGGATTATGATCGATGAACAGCTGTGACGAGGCCCCGGGCCAGTTTTTTTGGAAGTTGCGAGTTTTCCGATCTATCTGTGTAGCGAGATCGTTGTACTAATTGTTATCCAGCAGAGAATGCATTTTGTTACCGCTTCAGGAACACTGTTGGTTGCTCGTCGAGGCAACAACTTCCGGTTCTCTCGCACCGTGGAATTAATAGACTCATCCTCCTTGTCTCACCGACGTTCAACGCTCGTGTTTAAACACGCGGAAGATTCCGAGTTCGATGAGTACAATGTTTTCATTTTCCCTTTTTTTTCTTTCTCGTCGTTTTAGAGCGTTTCGACGAAAGAAAATCGAACGTTCGAGGAAAAGAGGAAACACGACGATCCCCATCGATCTATACGATCCTCCGATGGCAAGTTTCGCTTGTTACCGCGTTAAACTGCCTAGCAGTTGTCCGGGGTAAAAGTTCGCCGGATCTCCTTTGCCCCGAGTTCACTTTCTTTGACACAAACTTGATCCATTCGTTCCGACAAAGCGAGCACTTTGCCGCTCAACTTTTACTCATTATCGGCCCACTCCCTCCTCGGCGAACTTCGATTTTCTAATTCGGACCAAGGAGTTAATTTCAGCCGCGGAAAAGCTTTGAAGGGTCCATCGGCTCTGTCAAAGGCTTTGTTCCTTACGTTCACCGGTTTTCTTCCTTTTTTAATTCCAAGTTCTACTATTGGTAGCTTCCAGCGGAAATTATCGCTATTAAAATTTCGTTGAAATTTTTTGAACACTCGGTCGGGGACCTCTAGACTTCAGTTTAGTCGTAAACAATTACTAGTATCGGAAAATTTTGATAAGGGAACAAAGGAGCTTCGAGATAATAGTACTTTCTTTCCCATAAATATTGGAGTCCGAATAAACCCAGCAGTGTCATATATATATACTCCCAAAATGACTGGAATATTAACCCTTTCACGAGAAAAATTCGTGAAAACAATATTCTACAAACGATATAACGAAAATCGTATGAGAAGAAATAGAAAATAATTATAAGCGATATTTACGGTACCCATTCGCTGCAGTTATGAGCCGTGGTGGCGCTAGTGAGTTAACGGTCTTAAGCCTCTCGAAACGCTTACTCGTGAAGGGGTTAAACAAATTCAGTTAAAATTCTGCAATTTATTTTTTCTTTTTCTCTATCGAAGTATCTAATTTGTTGGAGAAATATTAGAATCGAGTCCCGTGTCTCGTGATATTCCTCGATAAAGGGGGTAATGGAAAATACTCGGAATCTTTCGCAGGAGTGCACGCAGTATCTGTCCCTCTCGAACCAGCCACTTACTATCCCACACCGAATCCTGGCCGAAGAGGGTTGGTCCGGTTGTTCCTCCTCGTCTAGGAGGGATGGACAAGCCCGTCCTCCTGTCCAGGGGGGAGGTCAAAATTGCCAGACCGTCCCAGACGATTACCATTAGCCGGTCCTGAGAACGTTGATGTTACCACGCGTAATTGGCAAAGAGGAGTAGCGAGTAATCTACACACACCTAATCACTGTTGCTTTACTCGTGGCTCATGCGACTGTGGTTCTCTAGTGCATTTGACTTTTCGCCCCTGGGGCTGTGTTTCGCGTCTGTCTCCATGTGTGTGTGCTCTATTTCAGCTCTACTTCTCTTGCCACCCTCCTCGCCCTAGTCTACCACCCCGTCTGTCCTCTCGCACCCTCCACCGTTGTCATTAATCGCAGCGATTTTTTCTCGATTGATCCGAGTCGAAAAATCGACTCGACACGTTTCTCATCGACGAAATCAGTTGTTGAGAAATTTAATAAGATCCTTGAAGATTCGCAGAGGCTTAGAAAAATATTTTTTTTGAATTATTTTCTAGGGTGAATTTAGGATGGTCGGTGAGATAGGTGTTTGAAATGATTTCTAGGATTTTTTGACACCTTTCAGATTCACTCAGGAATTTTCGGATTTTCAGGAACGAAATGACTCGAGGAAATATAGACTGCGGTGGTGGTGGATGCTTTTCCCGATGAATAAATTTATGAATTTTTAAAATATTTATTTATTTATTCATTGGTGAACGAGCGAACGCCTCTCGTTTGCATTGCAAGCACGGAAAAAAAGGAAAGAAAGAATTTAATGTATGTAAATAAATTTTGTGAAAGAGCATAATAAGCGGCTACAGTAATGGAGTCTTCGTTCGTGCAAAGATTGACATCTGATGAATGAAACCTACAAAAATTCACCTATTACTTTGACGTGATTGTCAGAAATTAATTTGTCACGAAACGCATCCACCAATTATGACCATCATCGAGATTTCAGAAAATTCTTCTTCAGGTCTACGAACCTCGAAAATCCTCCATCCTCTTCGTTCTATCGGGGCTCAGACTCATGCGAGAAAAAGGAAGAGACGTGGAATTTAATCTTCGCCTAATCCCAACGCGATTTAAAGAGATCGTTAAGCCGCTAATTCGTCTGATCGGTCAAACGTTGAACCTCAGCGAAGGCATCGATCCTGCACGTCGAATTTCCGACTTGTTCCGACCTAACGATCCTCCAGCGACGTTCCTCCCCCGCGAGTCGCGACGTCGTACCACCCCTCGAACGACTCGTCGATGAAAACCTGATAAATCGAGGTAAAAGAAGTCCGGCGAGGAGTTGATGGAAAGCGAAAAGTTTTGAGCGAAATTCTGATCGTTTCTCAAAGACCAGCGACTCCGTCCCCCGTTTTAAGAAGCTTCCATCGGGGTCACTCGCTACGCGGGATTCCTTTATACGGTTCGCCGGCAATTTCACGGCGGAAGCGTGGAGTAAAGGCGAATTGTTTCTTTTCACCGCGGAATTCTCCGGCGGATACGTTCGCGGAGGCTTTCGAAAGAAATTGCTACGGTCGAAGAGAGAAACTCGAGCGAGTTCGCCCCTGTCGTATCGACTTATTGCTTTCCTCTCGCTGAAGGACCTTCCAGAAAGAGAGAATCGTACGGGACTGGCGAAGAATGGAAAATGCTTGAAGATAGACAGGGGTGGGACGAAATAATATTTATCGGCGCGAAGGATTAGAGGAATTAAGAGATTAAGGGGTGTAACAGCGTCATGGAGGGAGATTAAAATGGAAGACGTCTGGAGAAAGGATGGAGAAACGGTTAAAGAACCATTGCACGGTGTCTTCGTTTCGGTATATCGTAGTAAAAAGAAGGAAAAGGGACAAGAGAGACCGAGGGTATAGGGAGATGCGCGTGCAAGAGGGTGGCTAGGAAATTGTGTATTACGAGGCGGAGTGAACTGCGGGAGAAAAGTGGCGGGTGTGGGTGAAAGGAGAGGGAAAGTGCAGCGAGGAGCGCGAAGGACGAGGGACAACCTTAGGGGACGAAAATCGAGACGTTCCGGGGAGAATCGACGCCGAGAATCGAGAGTGAAATCCGTGGGATTTTAGCCGACAAAGGGGGAGGGATGTTAAAAAGGAAGCCGAGACACCGGAAGCATGGAGAGAGGCACGCGTAGAATCGATCGAGAGGAAAACGGAGAGCGAAGTTCGGTTCTGAAACAAAGACGGAAGTGCAGGAACCCCTTAAGGAACCCCTTCCCCGTCTGCGGAAGTCTCGGGGCGAAGGAAGGAGAAGAAGGTAGCCGAAGAAACGCGGAGGATTGAGCCGAATTCTGGAGGGAGACGGTGAACTTTCTCGAGAGAAGACGCGCGAGTGAGGGGAAAAAGATCTCGGGGGATGGATGGGGGGAGAGAGAGAGAGAGAGAGCAAGGGTGTAAAATAAGTGGAAAAGAAACGGAGAAAGTGAACGGTAGAAAAAGATAGACAGAGAGAGAGAGAGAAGTAAAGCGAGGGGGTGAAAATGGGGTAAAGGATAAACAGAGAAAGTGAACGGAAGAAAGAGATGGATGGAAACGAGAAGAGAGAAAGAGGAGAGTGAAATGGGGATGGGAAAAGGGACAGAGAAAGTGGATAGAAGAAAATACAGACAGAGAGAGGAGCGAAGAAGGAAGAGGGTGAAGAGAGAAAAAGCGAGAAGAGAGAAGGAGCGAAGGGGATGAAGAGGAGAAACCGAGCGAGAGAGAGAGTGAGAGAGGGGAGAAGAGACGGGGATCCAGGGGTGGATGCTGGCAGCGGCGTTTATTGATCGCTCGCAGCAACCCTGCCAGCAGAGCCACCCCCTGCACCCTTCGCGACCCCATCGTCGGGCCGGCCTCTCACCCCTGCCGAGGCTTCTGCAGCGTCCGCGCGCGCGAAAGCCTCAAAGCTGCTGCACCAGCCGACAGAATAGAATTCAATCGTATTAATTACTCACAGCCTCGTGGACCGACGATGACTCTCGACGTTCGCCAGCCTCCATGCGTCAACCCCCATTGATTCGCGACGCTGCCGTGCCTATGGCTTTTCATCGATTCAAGGTTACGCCAGTCTCGCCCCCGCCTCGCTCCTCCGCCGGTACTTCGTCATTTTCTCTATAGCAACGTCGCGAGACTTCCGTTGCTGCATTTTTTCCACCATTTTATGCACCATTTTACGGAGATCTCTGTGGACGATGAATGCTTCGAGAGGAGAGCCAGAATGGGGTGGTTCGGCTGTTAAGAAAGAGATACGTACTCGTGCATTGACCGGAGACATTCAGCGAGTCCACTTCCGCTTTGAATTCTTCCTTCTTCGCGGGAGTGCATTGGAAATGAAGCTTTTTACAAATTCAGGGGTCAAGATAGACACGAGGTTGCTCGAATTAGCTCGTTGCACGAATCTTCCGGGAACAATGGCGGATGGAATTGCACGGGTTTTGAGAAGTCATCGAACGATCTGACCATTGTTTTCAGCGATTGTTTTCAATTTTTACGAGTCCTGTTCGGGAATGCTAAACGGATCGTGTGTTTCGTGCATTAACCATTTGACTGCCACGCCGAAATCACGTGTTTCGCTTATTTAAAGCATATAAAGGCAAAATAATAATAAATTGGTGATATAAGACAATTTTCTTACCCAGTGGGGTGTTTATCTTATTGACGACCACCGTGGCAACTTGGTAACGGTTAACAATTGACTAACTATCAATTTTCATTCAATTTTTATAGTGGTAAATGATTCAAACGCCCTGATCACTAATGACCATTGTGACGTCACAGGAATAACCGTGGCTGGTCATATATGACCAACGTGGCAGTCAAAGTGTTAGTAGCCAAAGGAGGACCAGAATGTTAATATGTATGTGAATATAATCGGTGGATCTCAAAATTATCGTTGTCGATTACTCGAAGATCGATGATCGACTGGAACAGGTTGATCTTCGTTTCCACGTCGATTTCGCGGGAGAATTTTCCTTGCAATCCATCGGGGAACCGCAAGGGGTTGGGTTTCCGTGCACACCGAGGGAATTCGTTGTCGCTTGTCTCGTTAATCGTCGCTGGTACCAACGAATCTAATAACAAATTGAACGCGGTAGTTATTTGCATAATTAATTACGACTCAATTCGGCGGCTGTTAATTATTCAACGTAATCGCGAATGACTGTCGGCGAACGTGCGCGAAAACCAACGATAGAAATTTCATTGATTCCCGTCTGGGCGCGTTTCATTTGTCCCCTTAATAATTCAAAGGAAACGCTTCTGGCGCGCGTCCCGTGGCGCGTTCGCGGTCTGGCAAATATTGCAAAAAAGCTGGGGACCGCTTAAAGGAGAGATGTCGTCTCGAAAGTTCACTTCCGTTCCCGGGTAGTTCGACCGCGAATCTCCTTCGTGGATTTTCCCCCATTCGCGATGATTATTTTTTTAATGACTGCGTCGTTCGACTCCGTGGTCGTATCCCAACGGTGTTTCGATTACTATAATTCGCAACTTACGTTTAACCGATTATATGGCTAAATTATTTTGTTCCATCCGTCAGTGAATCCTTCAGGAAATTTCTTTCATCGTGAAATATATTTCGAATAATCGACAATTTTATTTTTGCGAATTTTTACTGGTACTATAATGGCCCCCGTGGAGTGAGAAGATTAATTGTGTTCGGAAGATTCTTTTTATTTATTGAATGAACTATTCGATCATTTGGAATTGCATACCAGGAGCATTTCGATTATTAAATTTCGCAATTTATATTTAATCGTATCCGGAAGATTCGTGCTTTAAGGCATATTTGAGAAAAGAAAGCAGAGATGTTGGACACGAAGAAAGAGAAAGTGGAAGGGTTGTTACCCATCTCCATTGCGAATTTTCCATCGAAGAACTCATTTAGTCATTCGCAATTGAACGCCAGGGGTATCCCGATTATCAAAATTCGCAATGTTTTGCGAGAAATTTAAGGGAAAGCAGGAAAGACGTTGGATAAGAAGGAAGAGAAAGTGAAAGGATTGCTACCCTTCTCCATTGCAATTTTTACATCAAAGAACCCATTCGGTCATTTACAATTTCATATTAGGAATATATCGATTATCAAAATTCGCAAAATCTTGCGAAGAATTTGAGAGAAAGAAGAAGAGACGTTGGATACGAAGAAAGAGAAAGTGGAAGGGTTGCTACCCTTCTCGATTGCGATTTTTCCATCGAAGAACCCATTCAGTTATTCGCAATTGCATACCAGGGGTATCTCGATTATCAAAATTCGCAATGTTTTGCGACAAATTTGAGAAAAGGAAAGAGAGACGTTGAATACGAAGAAAGAGAAAGTGGAAGGACTGCAACCCTTCTCAATTTTATTTTTTCCACCAAAAAACCCATTTGATCATTCGCAATTGTACATCAGAGGTATCTTGATTATCAAAATTCGCAGAATTTTGCAACAAATTTGAAAAAAGGAAGGAAAGACGTTGGATATGAAGACAGAGAAAGTGAAAGATGTGCAACCTTTCTCCATTTTGTTTTTTTCCATCGAAGAACCTATTCGATCATTTGCAATTCCACACCAGGGATACCTCGGTTATCAAAATTCGCAGAATTTTGCGATAAATTTGAGGGAAAGAAGAAGAAACATTTTAAACGAAGAAAGAGAAAGTGAAAGGACTGCAACTTTTCTCAACTTTATTTTTTCCATCAAAAAACCTATTTGATCATTCGCAATTGTACATCAGAGGTATCTTGATTATCACAATTCGCAGAATTTTGCAATAAATTTGAAAAAAGGAAGGAAAGACGTTGGATATGAAGACAGAGAAAGTGAAAGATGTGCAACCTTTCTCCATTTTGTTTTTTCCATCGAAGAACCTATTCGATCATTTGCAATTCCACACCAGGGATACCTCGGTTATTAAAATTCGCAGAATTTTGCGATAAATTCGAAAGAAAGAAGGAGAAACATTTTAAACGAAGAAAGAGAAAGTGGAAGGGCTGCAACCCTTCTCCATTTCGATTCTTCCCATCGGAGGAACGACTCGATCATATTAATTATCGCGGTGGCACTCGAGGCGTGGCTGCAGGAAGCCCACTCGACGATCCCGCCGTCGTTACCTCCGCAGGATTTATGGTAGAAGAACATTTCAGGAGGAACGAGAATTGGAAATCTCATTCAGGATCCTGCCACGCGAATGAACCCCGTTACAATGGATGAAACATCTCATCGAGACTTACTCGCCATCGCTGATTGCCGAGGAATACGCTCGTTAATTAAATATCGTACTAACCTTAAAAATTTACAACCGCCGCCATCTTTGATGTTACTTACTCGAACTCCTTCCTGAAATATCTTTCACTACATTTTACTCTGCATTCTACCGACGAGGGATAAGAAAAGAGGAAAAACGAGTCAATTTTTCCACCGCCATTTTTATTATTCCTACAGTCAAGACTCGTATTTCACTGTATTTCATCCTCAATTTTACCAGGAGGAAAATAGGAAAGGAATTTTTCCACGAAGGAAGAAATTTTTATTTTCTCTTACTCGAGTCTCGTAACCAAGACACTTTATACTCAGTTTAACGGAGGAAAAGTGCAACATCGGGTTCTTCCATCGTGAACTTTGCTTGCTGCTGTTCGAGTATCGTTGCAGAATATTTCGCACCGGATTTTGCCAGAAAGAAGAGACGTAGACGTGTAATTACGTTCGATAGACCTCGGGCGTTGATCGAGAACGCAGTGAAAGCGGGGAAAGAAAGGGAAAAACAATAATCGACGGTTTTCATCGCGAGTCGTGTCAGTCGGATTGACGGCGAGTCGATAAATAAACGCGGTCCTAATTAGCAGTTCGGTCGTATTCGCGGGTAAATAGACGGTGTATTGTTGCGCGAATAAATCAACGTCGACGGGAGGCCGAGTTAATTAATAATACATTGTCTCGGTTCGTCGAACGACCATCGTTATGGGGACTCGGAATTTTAATTAAAAAACTTCAAGAGGTCGTACGAGTTCAGTATCGAGAAAGGGAACTGCCGTACACCCGGGACGAAATTATCGAGAAGCCGCGAGGGATAATCGCGTGTGCCGCAACTGGAATCGGAGGAAAATTTGAGATAAAAGAGAAATTCCGCTGGAAAGGATCGATTATCCCGATCGTGATAAAATATCGGAACAGGAGGAAGCGATTTTCACGATTTCTTCGATCGTGAAAATCGAAATCGTTTGATCTCCAATGGCACTCGCTCGAACAGCTAACAGATCGAATGCTGAAATACCGATTCTGAAATTCGGCGATAATCGAAAGAAATTCTGCGAAGGATCGATCAAGCCGATCGTCGTAAAATATCGGAACAGGAGGAAGCGCCGATTTCTTCGTTCGTAAAAATCGAACACTGATGGCTCTCCACCCTTTCGAGTAACCCTCGTTCGACTAACAGATCGAATGCTAAAATATCGACTCTGAAATTCGGCGATAATCGAAAGAAATTCTGCGAAGGATCGATCAAGCCGATCGTCGTAAAATATCGGAACAGGAGGAAGCGCCGATTTCTTCGTTCGTAAAAATCGAACACTGATGGCTCTCCACCCTTTCGAGTAACCCTCGTTCGACTAACAGATCGAATGCTAAAATATCGACTCTGGAATTCGGCGATAATCGAAAGAAATTCTGCAAAGGATCGATCAAGCCGATCGTCGTAAAATATCGGAACAGGAGGAAGCGCCAATTTCTTCGTTCGTAAAAATCGAACACCGATGGCTCTCCACCCTTTCGAACTACCCTCGTTCGACTAACAGATCGAATACTAAAATATCGACTCTGGAATTCGACGATAACCGAAAGAAATTCTCCAATTCCGTTCGGTGATAAATTCTTGTTTAACACGTTGAATGCTCGCGACGTGAGTCTCTGGGGACTGACAGTAGACTTTTCGTTTGGATGGCGTAGATTCTAGGGACTGACAGCGAACTCTTCATTTGGTCGACATTGATGTGTGAAACTGACATTGTCAAGAGTTAAATTATTAATGACAATTAATATATCGTAAAAACTAAATTTCTTCTGCTGAAGTAAATCTTCACACTTTCGTGGTTTCTCTGACTGATCGTCTTTTGGTGATCTCTTTGCCTTTCTGGCATTCCCACCCTATTATCTTCTGTTCATAATTTGTATATTTCTACATTAGCTGCACCATTTTCAAAATCCAAACGACAAAGTGAGACAAAGTAATCTTACTATTCATACTCTTCAGCATACTCGAGCACTCTGCATAAAACAAAATCAGCCCCACACTCGACGTGTTAATACTGAAAAGAATCCCTGCGGACCAATTCGAGGAGGAATAAAAATCGCGCTATAGAGGGACTCGCGGCTAAACGAGAATACCTGGAATTTAATAAATCCACGAAACGTGGATTTTCTAACGAAGCGGAACTGGCCGTCGCAGATCTGCATGAAATTTGAATACGCGATCCCGCGACGGCGTTAATCTGTTTCGATATTCGGTTACGCTGTTCCTCGCGTTACCCACCGCAGCTGTAATTCGCCTGAACGAATCATGGGGACGGTGTTGAGTTCCTTCTGTACACGCCTTCCTCGCGAGTATTCGCGAATCGGCAACGGTATCGAATTGTACGGGTTAAATTCGATTCTTCGATATTACGCCTCGTTTGGAAATATCGGGTTCTGCCTTTCGCTTGGATCCTTGATAGAAGAGGTAGGGAATATCCGAGGGAAGGTTTGCACAGGTGTCGATGAGTATTTATTTTAGCAAGTGGATAGAAGGATGGGATCTTAGGTCCAGCTTCACTGGTTTCTCGCAAGAATGCTTCGAATCGAAGCGACTCTTCCAACTCTCGAATATTTCACGGGGAAAGAGAGGAAGGAAACGGGGGTTGGTTCGCGAGAACCGAATGGGGTTGTAAAAATAGGGTGTGAAAATAGAAGAGATCGGTGGTTGAATAGGTTTGCAAAGACGGAAGGGATGAGACTGGACTGAAAAGTAATTATTAAGGATAAGAACTCGCTAACTGACACCGTAAATGCCATATAACGAGAGAACTGCCAATGTAACGCGGATTAATCAACGATTACGCGTGCGTTGTCCGTGACTCGGTGGAAAGCTATCGATCACTGGATCGAGCATTCGCAAAATGGTATTTCCGTGTCACGGGCAATAACACGCGTATCGTGAACCAGACACCTTAGCGACAAGCTGCCATTTTCAACCCCTAATCGGCGCCATGGATCGAGCAACTTTCTACTCGTTCCGTGCCACGGAGCGGGATAGAATGGCTGCTGCCTGAAACATCAATGCGGATACTCGGAATATCGAATCAGAAATTCTCGTAGCGAAGGTATGAATATAATTTCACCCAATAACCAATCGGACGTATTAAATTGTTCCGGAAACGCCCTACCAATCAATATATATTATCCTCGACACCCAATTACCATAGTCCCTCCAACCCCACCGCCTCCATAACAAATCACACGCGATAATCCAATGGAAACGTGGTCGAAACTCGATCGACGAGCTTCCTTCGCATAGTATTTCGCGCGTGTAATTCATTCCCGCCGGCGTTCTTTCGGAATCAAATTTTCCACAGATCCACGGTGTCCCGTTAGGGGTTGCTCGGACGTGACGTAACCGATGATCGCGAGATCATTCGCGAGTATAATCGCGAGCATAATCGCGAGCGTAATCGCCCAGGCGATGCAACGAACTAACAGTTTCTGACAAAAACAGGATACAGGTTGCCGGCCATGCCGTGGAGCTGGCTGGGGGCGGCGGCGCCATCGGCAGCTGCAGCTGCAGCGGTCGCCGCGGCCGCGGTGACCCCATCGCCTGCAGCTGCACCGCTCGTCCTTGCACCCAGGGCGGCGGCGAGACGAAGGTACAGAGAGACTTCTAATAATCCAGCCCGGAAGTGACGCGAGATCGAATACCGAAACACCAGCACGTCACCGTTCCCATATTCCACCCTTGTATTTTTCCCCCACGTTTTTCCCTATATTTCTCGCGTCTTCTTCCTATATTCTTCGCCCCTTTAACCCGGTTTCCACCCACGCGTTCCCCCGATTTCGATATCCAGAGACGCGTCGACGTCGACGGGAACGAGTGTCTCTTTTGTCGTCTGATCGATGACAGCCTGCGCGCGGCACTTGCAAAGTTACGATTGTCGAGGAGAGAACGAGGCTAGAGGAAGATTGACAGATTTGGAAC